>NW_028171036.1:37500-47500 GCF_963971535.1 Notolepis coatsorum | reverse complement strand
AGTATAGTATATGTTTACAGTAAACGTGCAGTATAGTATATTTTTACAGTAGAAGTACAGTATAGTATCTGTTTACAGTAGAAGTGCAGTATAGTATATTTTACAGTAGAAGTATCGTATAGTATATTTTACAGTAGAAGTACAGTATAATATATTTTTACAGTAGAAGTACAGTATATTATCTGTTTACAGTAGAAGTACAGTATAGTATCTTTTTACAGTAGACATACAGTATATTATCTGTTTACAGTAGAAGTACAGTATAGTATCTGTTTACAGTAAAAGTACAGTATGGTATCTGTTTACTAACCAAGCTAACCTGAACCAAGCTAACCTGAACCAAGCTAAACTTACCTGAAATAGTCGCTGCAGTCACACAGGAGGGCCTTGTGGGCATTCAACTCAGTGCTGTTGACTTTAATAACCACATCACAGAGCCTTCCCTCCAGATGCAGCTCATTAAGGATTGTACAGGATATTGTTTCCTTTACCATGTGGGGATTTTAAATTGTATCTACAGAATATATTCAAGCTTACAGACAAGTAGCCGGAAACAACAAGTGAGATCTTCACTTGTCTTGTGAGATCTGAGATCTTCTGAGAGAATTGTTGACACAAATGTTCTAGAATGTTCTATTATGACATCATACTGTGACATCACAAATGTTCTAGAATGTTGTATTATGAATACTACTGTGACATCACAAATTTTCTAGAATGTTCTATTATGACATTCATACTGTGACATCACAAATGTTCTAGAATGTTTGGTTATGGCATCATACTGTGACATCACAAATGTTCTAGAATGTTTGATTATGACATCATACTGTGATATCACAAATGTTCTAGAATGTTTGATTATGACATCATACTGTGACATCACAAATGTTCTAGAATATTTGATTATGACATCATACTGTGACATCACAAATGTTCTAGAATGGTCTATTATGACATCATAATGTGACATCACAAATGTTCTAGAATGTTTGATTATGACATCATACTGTGACATCCAGTTATTATTAACAGTGTTAGTTTTTTCAGTAACGAGTAATCTCGTATTTAATGTTGCCCAGTTGTGGCCTCTTGAGGGGCAATACATATCAAAAGTTCCAAAACATCTATTGTGTTTGTATTTGTATGATCCACTATATAAACATAGTAATTATAATATCTACATACATGGCATTTGATTGGAGGCTAGTCTCACTTTGTCCCACAGCAACATTAAAATAGTTTAGATTTGTGTATGTTGTTTATGTAAAACATTTACTTGAAAGTAATGCAATAGTACAGTATAGTATCTTTTTACAGTAGACATACAGTATATTATCTGTTTACAGTAGAAGTACAGTATAGTATCTGTTTACAGTAAAAGTACAGTATGGTATCTGTTTACTAACCAAGCTAACCTGAACCAAGCTAACCTGAACCAAGCTAAACTTACCTGAAATAGTCACTGCAGTCACACAGGAGGGCCTTGTGGCCATTCAACTCAGTGCTGTTGACTTTAATAACCACATCACAGAGCCTTCCCTCCAGATGCAGCTCATTAAGGATTGTACAGGACATTGTTTCCTTTACCATGTGGGGATTTTAAATTGTATCTACAGAATATATTCAAGTTTACAGACAAGTAGCCGGAAACAACAAGTGAGATCTTCACTTGTCTTGTGAGATCTGATATCTTCTGAGAGAATTGTTGAATATATACTTTACACAAATGTTCTAGAATGTTCTATTATGACATCATACTGTGACATCACAAATGTTCTAGAATGTTCTATTATGACATCATACTGTGACATCACAAATGTTCTAGAATGTTTGGTTATGGCATCATACTGTGACATCACAAATGTTCTAGAATGTTTGATTATGACATCATACTGTGATATCACAAATGTTCTAGAATGTTTGATTATGACATCATACTGTGACATCACAAATGTTCTAGAATATTTGATTATGACATCATACTGTGACAAAACATCTATTGTGTTTGTATTTGTATGATCCACTATATAAACATAGTAATTATAATATCTACATACATGGCATTTGATTGGAGGCTAGTCTCACTTTGTCCCACAGCAACATTAAAATAGTTTAGATTTGTGTATGTTGTTTATGTAAAAACATTTACTTAAAAGTAATGCAATAGTTACTTTCTGAAGTAACTAGTTACTTTTATAATTTGTAACTGAGTAATTAATTTAGTTACTTTTTGGAAGAAGTAACTAATAACTGTAACTAGTTACTTTTTAAAAGTAACTTGCCCAACACTGGTGACATCACAACGGAACATGTTTGAGTTTCATTTGAATAATTTAAATAATATGTTGACATTAAAAAAGAACAAATAAAATGATAAAAAAAACTACATAAAACGATACAAATTTATAGAAATAATGAAAAATACAATGAAATAAAGATAATAATTCATTTAAAAGCTATTTTAAAAAGGTAAGTTTTGAGCAGTGCCAACCGAGTCTGCTGTCCTAACAGACTTGGGGTCTGTAGGGTAAGCACTTATTCCCTCCGCCCTGAACATTTATGGAGATGTATGGGCCTTTTAAGTCAGTGATAAAAGTGTCTTTCAAGGATAAGTGAGCTCCTGCACTGATTATTATAGTTCAATATTCAATATTTGATCACCAAACCCCCCCCCCCAAAAGCATAAAAAGGCCCCTCCCGCCCTAAAATGGCCCCCAAAAATAGCACAGGCCCAGTGCCCTTTTCAGCCTTTGAGCACCTGCCCCTCTAAAGTCCTGTGCACGTCCCTGCTGACGTTCATAACAAACCAAACCGTTTGAAAATCGGTTGAAGATTTAGCAAGCTATGGTTATTTTTTCAATAGCACATGCACCGTAGACATTCATGCTATGAGTGGGCGTGCTGTGCTTGCCACATGGCGGCCATCTTGCCACAGGCAGCACACTGTGCTGCCTGTGGCAAGATGGCCGCCATGTGGCAACGTCGGTCTGCACTGGTCAGCAGCGCGGGTGGGTCATCTAGCCTGTATATATATCTATGGGTGATATCGGGGTGTCACAGTCGGGAGAGACAACAGCACTTCCTATCTCCCCCACTACCGGCAGGAAGGGGGGGGGGGGGGGGGGGGGCACTCCATATCTCTCCTAGCAGCCATAGCCCTTCAAGAGCATGAGGCAATACCACATAACAGTTGCAGAGAGAGAGAGAGAGAGGGGGGGGGTGGAGAGAGGGGGAGAGAGAAGGGAGACAGAATGATTTTAAACCTGGCAAGAAAATGAATTACTTTGACAGACTGCCAGTTTATTGTTGTTATTATTATTATTTATTTAGTTTTTCTTTCCCTTTTATCGGTTTAGATTTGTTTGATACTGTATTTTTTTACACGGTAATTGTCACATATTCCAACGTCAGTAACTGGAGAAGGGGAAATTGTTCTGTTATGGAATCTTTTTCTTTCAAATCCTAGTCTTTATTTATTTTTAAATACTCTGAAATAAATAAACGATAATGATGCTACTAATGAGCTTTGTACAAAACATTTCAATATGTCTCCCATGTAGACCACATTTATGATGCATTATAAGGGCATTAATAGATAGTAGTAAGTTACATAATAAAGCTATGAAGCTGTCGAGATTCTCAACGAACATGATTGTATCTCACACACGTGATTAGCCTGACGTGTCTGTCAGGGACGTACAACCTAACATGGGTTTGATTGATTGATTGATTGATTGATTGAAAATTATATTAACAGATTGCAGAATGGGTACAATACACACAATTGTTAACACTTTCAGCGCCAGGTTACTGTTACTGTTGAAAGGCCAGCGCCTTTTAACATGGGGATACATGGCTGTGTTTGCAGGCCTAAAGCTATATTATATATTATAGCTATGGATCTAATCATATGGTCGATTGTCATTGAGTTTCTTCCGGTCAAGATGCAAAAAACAGATAATTTTTCCATCCATACATTTCCATTTTATACCGTCGTGAATATGAGTGTAGTTTCAGGCCATGTTTAGACGGGAATGCTCGCGGGTGAAACCGGCAAAATATTTCTTTGAATGTGCCTTTTGTTTATACGGCAACAGCATTTTTGCGGGGAGAATCCGCAAAAAAGTGAGACCACCTTCCTGGGTGGAAATCCTAGAAACGATAAACCTTCGCGCTATCATCTGAACAGTCAAACCGCATAAAACTATGACGAAAGGGTTCTCAAGGCTCTCGTCGCGTACTGCTTACGTCACAGGCATGCGCCAGTAGCCTAGAAGCGTAAACAAAGCATGTCTGATTCTATCCATGGCGATCACCTGAAGGCTACATTGGCAGTACTTTTAAATACACAAGAATCTGTCCCGCGGCGTGACTGGACCCACTGTCTGTGAGTGACTCTGCTTTGGTCCAATCACATTCCCCACCCACAGTCTGCGAATCAGAGGCAGAGTAGGGCGGGTCTTCACAGCACGTCTGGTTGTCTCAACGACCTGAGGCAGTGTAGCGTATGGGTTGCGTGAATATTTTCCCTAACGGAGTCCTCATTTGTGCAGGCTACCGCCCTAACAGAGTTGCACTTCCGCGTTCGGTTTGCGCGATCTGATTGGCCACTGACGTTTCTGGTCATGTGACATCTGCGCCAATCGTGTGACAGCGGGGCTCCGTCGTCTCGAGTCTTTACAGCACGCAGAATTCCATCCCAAAACACTAGTCTAAACGCAACATTAAAAGTGAGACTGCAAGACAACTTTTGCGGTTTCTGTTCAGACTCTCTCCGTCTAAACATGGCCTCAGGGTGGTCTGGTGTCATTTCCAAAATGCTCCGTAATGGACGGCAACGTGTATTCTAGTATACGCGTTATCGTTTCTTCCCTGGACTAGCTACTGTTCTCAAATCAGATTTAGATTATCGGTATTATGTTTCATCATGGATGCATGAAAGGGGGGGGGCACCCCTCCGTGCTTTGATCGCAACCAACGGAACACGCCACACACCCCTATCAGCATGAAGGAATTTTTGGATCAACGCAATATTGATACTATATAGTCCATACCTTGACCAGGATCTGTCCCGAAAAGAATATTCCAATTATCTGATCGTCATTCCAAGTATTGATGTCAATGAAGGTGCCAACGTAATCCAGCATTGAACATGAACGGGGGGGGGCCCGACCCTCGTCGATGCATCCATTATAAGCGCTTGCCCTGCCCGAGTCGTTAGACTCCGCCCGCACGCCACAGCTCGGCCCAGACACCAAGCCACATCGTTACAAATTCTCGAAGTCAACTTCCTGTCTGTTGTTGCTACGCAACTGCAGCGTGGGGGGAAACTGTCCCCCCTGGTACATTGTGTACGGTTCATTTAATGGAGAAACGGATCGTTAAAGCGAAATTAAAGACAATCAAGCGGAATCTTCTTCAGTCCTTCACAATGCCAAAGAGCTGCTGTGTTACGCGTTGTACTTGTACTAATGACAAAAACAGAAACCCAAATCGCAAGTTGTATACCATCACGGAGGAAAAAGTGGCTGGCAGCTAACGTTAGCTACGTTAACCCAGACAAATAGCTACATGCTGAGCTAACGTTAATTATATCATATCAAACCGATAGGAGCTTATCTTATCTAATCTTACGTCGATGTTAGATCGGGTAGTGGCACACGTGGTACCACCACGTAAGATTAGATAAGATAAGCTCCTATCGGTTCGATATATATGATGTAATTAACGTTAGCTTAGCATGTAGCTACCACGACCACAACACCAGAATCAGGGGGAGCTTCTTTGACTCATATCTCGCCTTAGAATCACCAGAAAGGCTTTCGAAAAATTGTGAAATGCCATGTTGGCCTCAATATTTTCAAAACAAATCGTATGCAAATGTTATGAAATGAACAAGAATGTGATAAAACATGTAATAAAAACGGAGGTCAACGCATGCATTTGATGGTAGAAATCAGTTTGTTACCCTCATACCAAGATGGCGGCAGTCTCGTGACATCAGAGTGTCTTCGAGAATGGAGTGGTGGACATTTACGGGGGCCAGTATCGAATTGCAGTCTCCCGTAGGTGCTCTTTGAGGGCGGTTTTGAAGGTGGATAGGGATTCACATTATTTTACAGCTGTGGGTATGGCGTTCCACATTGATGTGGCATAATTGCGAAACGTGTTTAGTCCCTTCTGGGGTGTAGCTCCAGATTCTGGGCCCCATGAAAGAATGTATTTGTAGGCCCCCAGTGAATGCGAGCGCGCGTAAGCGGAATTTTTTTTGGCCATTTTTTTATTGATGAAAATGCATAATATGGTTTTCACCTATACATTCAGATCAGCAGTTCAGCACCTGCACTGTTGGTGGGTGAGCCTAGTAAAGGATGTCGCATTGCGTTCATCTTCAATGAATGGACCAATGCAATAGTCTATATATCTCACACACACACACACACACACACACACACACACACACACACACACACACACACACACACACACACACACACACACACACACACACACACACACACACACACACACACACACACACACACACACACACTTCAGAAAGAAACATAGTATCAATGAGAGCATCAATAATACACCTGAGTGGTGTCTAGAAAAAAAAAGATTTTTTTTGGGCCCCTCCCCAGTGCTGGGCCCTTGGAATCATCCTAAGCTACCCCCCCCCCCAGCTACGCCCCTGAGTCCCTTGTTTGAGCCGAATCTGGGTTGAACGTGATTTGTGGAACTCCCTCTGGTGTTGTGGTCGTGGCCTTTGGGGCCTGGATAACAACATGATCACATCATAACAATATTATGAATATAAAGTCAACTTACATGACAGCTGACCACAGACATTACTTAAGACATTACACAGGGGCTCTATGGAGAAACCATGACACTCCCCTGACTAAAAGTAGTTTCAAACGAAAATGTCTGGATGTCATTTAGCCAAATCAGCATGGCTGTGGGTGTGAGTCTTTCACCTTTTTAAATACAGTATATAGCTTTGGCATGGATTGATTGTTTAGATCGCTAGCATGGCTAACAAATGCAAATATATTGTAGTCTCCCCCGTTGTTCTGACCAGGATTACGTTCCTGTGGCCCCCTTGATGCGTGCGCACACTGAGTCTGACGTATACAGCGAACAGGTCTACATTAAAAGTAATAATGTATTTTTTCTTTCCTAATAGGCTTCATTGTGACAATATATTTGGGGATTATTATGACAAATGAATCTCAAGTGATATTCTGAGACTAACCACAGAACATCATTAGTGCAGCTTGTATTCCATTGTAGGACACTATTCTGTACGCTGTGCTGGAATCCTATAACATGTTTGTGTTGCTCTTACACCCAAATGAGTTCTCTATTCTTTTATTAGAAACTTTTATAAAAGTGTATTCCCTAGCCTTCAATAAACCCTGATTCTCCCACACCCTAACTCACACACTTCCTGCCCCCTCCCTCTTGTGTCTCTTCTTGTGCTCCTCTGTCCCCTGTGTGCTATACTGTACCTTGTGCTATACTGTACCTTGTGCTATACTGTACTCTGTGCTATACTGTACGTTGTGCTATACTGTACCTTGTGCTATACTGTACTCTGTGCTATACTGTATGTTGTGCTATACTGTACTCTGTGCTATACTGTACTTTGTGCTATACTGTACGCTGTGCTTCCCTATCCGTGTGTTGCCCTACTGTTGTCCTGTTATCTGAATGTACCGTCTTGTCCTGTTGTGCCTTTTTCTATTTTTCTATTTAATATTATGACATTGATCTTATGCTTCGATTGTACAGCACTTTGGTTGGCTCTTGAGTTTTTAAACGTGCTTTATAAATAAATGACTCGACTTGACTTGAGTCTTACTATAGAGGTTCTGAACCAGAATTAAACCCACATTTGGGTGTAAGAGTTGTTCGAGATGCACAAACATGTCATGGCCTCACGGGGTTAATGGAGCAGCCCTGAATGATACATCCCAGTGACATCATCGATTAGAGGGATCTTCTAGCTTTGTGTGATTTCTAGCTTTATAAAAGAGTTAGAGCGGGATCCACAAAGAATGGATTGCACGGTGCTAATTGCACCCTTACTTACAATTCATTATGAATTGAAAATCGGGGACCCTGATGTAAACGAGACGAAAGTCTTTCTCTGGTCTGCATCCCCTTAACAATTGTGTGTATTGAGCCGTACTGTATTGTACCCATTCTGCTTAATCTGTTAATAAAATGTTTAATCAATCAATCACCGCGCAGTGATTGATTGTAAGTAAGGGTGCAATTAGCACCGTGCAATCCATTCTTTGTGGATCCTGCCCTTAGTGTTGTATGTTCACAACTACTGACTGAACTGTCCTGGGGCACAGGAAGAACATACTGACTGAACTGCCCTGGGGCACAGGAAGAACATACTGACTGAACTGTCCTCAGGAAGAACATACTGACTGAACTGTCCTGGGGCACAGGAAGAACATACTGACTGAACTGCCCTGGGGCACATGAAGAACATACTGACTGAACTGTCCTCAGGAAGAACATTCTGACTGAACTGTCCTGGGGCACAGGAAGAACATACTGACTGAACTGTCCTGGGGCACAGGAAGAACATACTGACTGAACTGTCCTGGGGCACAGGAAGAACATACTGACTGAACTGTCCTGGGGCACAGGAAGAACATACTGACTGAACTGTCCTGAGGACACAGGAAGAACATACTGACTGACCTGTCCTGGGGCACAGGAAGAACATACTGACTGAACTGTCCTGGGGCACAGGAAGAACATACTGACTGAACTGTCCTCAGGAAGAACATACTGACTGAACTGTCCTGAGGACACAGGAAGAACATACTGACTGAGCTGTCCTGGGGCACAGGAAGAACATACTGACTGAACTGTCCTGGGGCACAGGAAGAACATACTGACTGAGCTGTCCTGGGGCACAGGAAGAACATACTGACTGACCTGTCCTGGGGCACAGGAAGAACATACTGACTGAACTGTCCTGGGGCACAGGAAGAACATACTGACTGAACTGCCCTGGGGCACAGGAAGAACATACTGACTGAACTGTCCTGGGGCACAGGAAGAACATACTGACTGAACTGTCCTGGGACACAGGAAGAACATACTGACTGAACTGTCCTGGGGCACAGGAAGAACATACTGACTGACCTGTCCTGGGGCACAGGAAGAACATACTGACTGACCTGTCCTGGGGCACAGGGAGAACATACTAACTGAACTGTCCTGGGACACAGGAAGAACATACTGACTGAACTGTCCACAGGAAGAACATACTGACTGAACTGTCCTCAGGAAGAACATACTTGATTGATTGATTGATTGATTGAAAACTTTATTAACAGATTGCAGAATGGGTACAGTACAGTACAGCTCAATACATACAATTGTTAAGGGGATGCAGACCAGAGAAAGACTTTCATCTTGTTTACATCAGGGTCCCCCATTTTCAATTCATCGTAACATACATGACATACAGATAGACAGTACTGCTACATCTATACATTTATGACATACCAGATTTGCAAATACAGTACTGTTTGTGATACAAAAAGAGTCCAGAAAAGAAGTATATACATTTGACGTAGAAACTGTACATTGGAGGTGGTTGGGTGGGTGGGGGGGAGGTTGGGTAGGAGTGGGGGGAGGTTGGGTAGGAGGGGTGGGTGGTGGACACTGTACAACTGTACAAGCAACACTGTACATTGGAATATTGACAAGACCATACTTGGTCACATTGGAATATTGACAAGACCATACTTGGTCATTTTTACTGTACATTGGAGGGGGTTGTGTTAGGACATTTGTAGCCAGTTTCGAATTGCAGTCTCCCGTAGGTGTTCTTTGAGAGTGTTTTTGAAAGTGGGTAGTGATTCACATTCCTTTACAGCTTTGGGTAGGGCGTTCCACATTGATGTGGCATAATTGCGAAACGTGTTTAGTCCCTTGTTTGAGCCGAATCTGGGTTTAA
>NW_028171036.1:0-32500 GCF_963971535.1 Notolepis coatsorum | reverse complement strand
GAGGTAGGAACGCTCATCCACATGTTGTGGCACAGGGTCACCTTAAGACTCTCCTCTGTTCTCGATGTTAAAATACCCTTAGATCCGGGGGCGGTCGGGTGGCGTAGCGGAGATAGCAGTGAACAGCGGGAGGGTGTATGTGTGTGTATTATCACAGGAGAGTGTGTGCGTGATGTGTAGTGAAGGGGATGTGTGTGTGGAACTGGGATGGGTTGGTGTGTGTGTGTGTGTGTGTGTGTGTGTGTGTGTGTGAAGGTGAACTGCAGGCCGGGGGCAAGTGGAGGGGATGTGTGTGGCTATAGCAGCAGGAGGGTTAGGGTTAGGGACGAGTAACTGGGATGTGTTTGTGTGAGAGGGACGGTGGAGCTACGGCCTACACCGAGGTCAGCAGGTCAAACCAGATCCAGGAAGGAGGAGATTAGAGACAGAGGGTAATTACTAACAGGACACAGGCGTGGTAGACAGAACTAACAGAATACAGAGCACACAGGGGAAACAATAACAATTGTACAAACTGGGACATACGAGACTAAAACACATTTACAAAACACAGACAGTAGGGACACAAGACTAACACAGTGGAAATAATAAAGACAACATAGACAACGAATATATCAAACATAAATGGCAGGAAATAATGTTAATCAGGTGAGTGAGCTGATGCCAGATCTGCCACATCTGGATCAGCCCACCGGTTGGCGTGAATACTTTACCCAAGGCAGTTGTCCTTCCGCGTTCGGTTTGCGCGCCCTGATTGGCGAGGACTTGGGCTGTGGAACTGAAAGCTGATGCACGGCGGTAGCGAGTTGAGTGATAGTAGTATATTGAGCGAGTAGTTAGGTGATAGTAGCGTTAACGCGATTGGGCGCTGAGAGGCCAATCAGGGCGCGCAAACCGAACGCGGAAGGACAACTGCCTTGGGTAAAGTATTCACGCCACCGGTTGGCAATGTTGAAGTGTGAAGTGATGTATTGAAGGGGAGTTGAGAAGGTCCGAAACCTGAACCAGCCGAACCGGGAGGAGGGTTGCCGTCTGATCCCGCAGGACCGGAGGAAGCGTTACACCCCTCACTACATTATTTCCATTTATGCCATGGTCATCATTTGCCAACAATATAACATAAAAGCATTTGTAATTTTTTTTTGTACAGTTTTAATGCACACCTGCCGGCCATTCAGAAAAGAGTATTCACCCAGACCATGTTTATTTCCTTTTCCCTTCCATCAAGAGGTTAATTGACGTACTGTATCCATCTTCTTGATCCTCCAATCACAACTGTTGCTTTCCTCGGACAAACTAATGGAATGAAGAAGAGGGGAATGAAGATAAATATTGACAAGACGAAGGTGATGATAACAGGGAGTGTACATGTCAAAATACTTCCCAAAGGTCAGTGAATACCACGATCACAACACCAGAGGGAGCTCCACAAATCATGTCAAACCCAGATTCGGCTCAAATAAGGGACTAAACACGTTTCGCAATTATGCCACATCAATGTGGAACGCCCTACCCAAAGCTGTAAAGGAATGTGGATCACTACCCACTTTCAAAACCTCTCTCAAGGGACACCTACGGGAGACTGCAATTCAACACTGGCCCCTGTAAATATCCTAACCCAATCATTCCAACCCCCTCCAATGTACAGTCATTTACCTAGTATGGTTTTGTCAATAGTTCAATGTACAATTGTGTTTGTTTGTACAGTGTCTCCTCCCCCCCCCCCCTCAATGTACAGTGTTACTTGTTTATACAGTGTGCCCCCCGCCCCCCCCCCCCCCCAACCACCTCCAATGTAAATTACCCAGTATGGTTGTCAATATCCCAATGTACCCAACCCCCCCCACCCAACCTCCAATGTACAGTTTCTACGTCAAATGTATATACTCCCTTTTCTTGACTCCTTCTGTATCACAAACAGTACTGTATTTGCAAATCTGGTATGTCATAAATGTATAGATGTAGCAGTACTGACTATCTGTATGTCATGTATGTCATATATGTCTATATGAATTGAAAATGGGGGACCCTGATGGAAACAAGACAAACGTCTTTCTCAGGTCTGCATCCCCTTAACAATTGTATGTATTGAGCCGTACTGTATTGTACCCATTCTGCAATCTGTTAAATAAAGTTTTCATTCATTCATTCATTCATTTCATTCATTCAAGGAGAGAAGATTCAGTCAGAAGATACCCATGTGGAGTCTGTGGAAGAGGAGTGGGAGTCAACTCTGTGTGCTGTAGAGAATGTGACAAATGGTGTCACCAAAGATGTTCAGGTTTGGAAAATCTGAGGGGAGTGATGGATTTGAGATGCCCCACGTGTGAGAGGGAAGAGGAGGAGGTGGTTGGAGATGGTGGTCTGGTGGTGGGAGGGAGGTGCTGGAGGAGGTGAAGCAGTTCTGCTATCTGGGAGATGTGATGGACTGTGAGGCGGGAGTGGAACGGGCGGCATTTTCCACACGAGTCGAGGACGCGCATTGCAATGAGCTTTTTCGTGTGACATCACATAAAGACGGAGGTTCAAACGATTTGTTTAAAGGCCAGTTTCTGAATACAGGAGAAAAATTAAGAAAAGGAAGAAAAACATTTTAAATACATTTTGAAACACATTCATACATTATAAACATCCATTGTTTGAAAGAGTTGACTCTTGGTTAAATTCCCATTGTTGGATAATTGTAGCAGAAAAGGTTTTATATCATTATTCGGATTTCTGACCTCTCAGCAGACACCATGGCTGCTGTACGCATGTTCTCCTATGAGTCGGTACAAGGCCCCCCCCCTCCCCTACCTGGCGCTGTATGCATGTTCTCCTATGAGTCGGTACAAGGCCCCCCCCCTCCCCTACCTGGCGCTGTATGCATGTTCTCCTATGAGTCGGTACAAGGCCCCCCCCCTCCCCTACCTGGCGCTGTATGCATGTTCTCCCATGAGTCGGTACAAGGCCCCCCCCCTACCTGGCGCTGTATGCATGTTCTCCTATGAGTCGGTACAAGGCCCCCCCCCCCCTACCTGGCTGCTGTAGCCATGTTCTCCTATGAGTCGGTACAAGGCCCCCCCCCCTCCCCTACCTGGCTGCTGTATGCATGTTCTCCTATGAGTCTGTACAAGGCCCCCCCCCCTCCCCTACCTGGCGCTGTATGCATGTTCTCCTATGAGTCTGTACAAGGCCCCCCCCTCCCCCACCTGGCTGCTGTATGCATGTTCTCCTATGAGTCGGTACAACGCCCCCCCCCCCCCCCCCCCCTCCCCTACCTGGTGCTGTATGCATGTTCTCCTATGAGTCGGTACAAGGCCCCCCCCTCCCCCACCTGGCTGCTGTATGCATGTTCTCCTATGAGTCGGTACAAGGCCCCCCCCTCCCCTACCTGGCGCTGTATGCATGTTCTCCTATGAGTCGGTACAAGGCCCCCCCCTCCCCTACCTGGCTGCTGTATGCATGTTCTCCTATGAGTCGGTACAAGGCCCCCCCCCCCCCCCTACCTGGCGCTGTATGCATGTTCTCCTATGAGTCGGTACAAGGCCCCCCCCTCCCCTACCTGGTGCTGTATGCATGTTCTCCTATGAGTCGGTACAAGGCCCCCCCCCCCTCCCCTACCTGGCGCTGTATGCATGTTCTCCTATGAGTCGGTACAAGGCCCCCCCCTCCCCTACCTGCCGCTGTATGCATGTTCTCCTATGAGTCGGTACAAGCCCCCCCCTCCCCTAGGTGGCGCTGTATGCATGTTCTCCTATGAGTCGGTACAAGGCCCCCCCCCCCCCCTAGGTGGCTCTATGTTCCCACCCACCAGCTTCCCCACCCTCTAATACAGCCAATTGTATTAGTGTGAATGGCCAGCCAAGCTGGTGGCAACGCTGGGAGCTGGACAGGCGAACCCAGTGTCTCCCAGCGTTGGTGACGAACGCAATCTCCGCTACGCCACCTGACCGCTACTTTTAAAACCACTCTAAAAGAGCACCTACGGGAGACTGCAATTCGAAACTGGCCCCTGTAAATGTCCTAACCCAACCCAATAATACACAAGACCCTCTTCTTGGGACCAAGTAAGGTTTCATCGATAATCCAATGTACAGTTACACCCCCACCCCCCCCAACCACCTCCAATGTACAGTCCCCCCCCCCACCTACCCAGCCCCCCCCCCCCACCTCTTCCAATGTAGTTTCTTCGTCAAATGTATATACTCTCTTTTCTTTTTTTACTCTTTTTGTATCACAAACAGTACTGTATTTGTAAATCTGGTATGTCATACATGTATAGATGTAGCAGTACTGTCTATCTGTATGTCATGTATGTCATATATGTTATGATGAATTGAAAATGGGGGACCCTGATGTAAATAAGATGAAAGTCTTTCTCTGGTCTGCATCCCCTTAACAATTGTGTGTATTGAGCCGTACTGTATTGTACCCATTCTGCAATCTGTTAATACAGTTTTCAATCAATCAAGCAACACAACACACACTGGGTTCATGGGTCAAACATCATGTTTATTGTCCATAGGGAGAGAGAAGAGTCATATTTCATACCCGTTTTATGACAGAAATAGGCAACAATAAAAGGAACAAAAAAAAGAATAGATATCCAACACTGAAGCCAGAGCAGAGACTCTGCAGTTACCACAGCTCACCACTAGAGGGTAGTAAGTAGCATATGGCCAAATAACATGGAGTAATATTTCACACCCGTTTTATGATAATAATAATAATAATAATAATAATAATAATAATAATAATAATAATAATAATAATAATAATAATAATAATAATAATAATAATAATAATAATAATAATAATAATAATAATAATAATAATAATAATAATAATAATAATAATAAGGAGAGAGAGAGAGAGAGTGTTAGAGGGGGTTGCCTGGCCCGATACTGATATCAACCGAAAACTATTTTGACATGTTAATTTCACTGGATGCATCAACAAGGCATTCTCACTTTCGCTCTCTCTCTTTCCTTCTCTCTCCCTTATTTATTGTAATTTTCCTTGTATACTATTGCTACTGTAAGTTTGTATTTTATTTACTTGTATGCATGTACACACATAACCTTGTTTTTGTTGCAGCCCCCCCCCCCCCCCCCCCTTCCCTCAAAAGGCTTCTGCTCTTAGGTCTCAGGCTGCTTTTGTATTTAATAATTTGTTCTTACTTGGCTGCCTGGGTAAATAAAGGTTACATTTAGAAAGAAAAGAAAAGTAAGTCAAAAGAATCCCCCCCCCCATTTTAATGTCAATACAGGCCGATAATAACGAACATCTCTAATACATTCCCTAAATAAAATATAGGCTTCACGAATTTCCCGCCAACCAACACACATTTCAAAACATGAGTGCGCACACCCCTCCCTGACATAGAGCGACACGAGCGAGCGAGCGAGAAAAAGTTATTAAAATGTGTTCGTTTCAATCCTGAGCTGCCGGCTGCCGCGAGCGACAGTGAACTGAGCAGCGATGTCGTCACCCCTCAGATATCAGAGTCCCGCCCCTGAACACTTTTTATTGGTCGAGAATCGCAGGCTGCTTTGCCCCCGCGTGCTTCCAGCCCAGGTAACACACACACACAGACACACTCGGACACGCGCTGCGTCATATCAGGACAGTGTCGTGCGCGATTTCGTCTCCAATTCGCTCGCTCTTTCTTTCTCACGTCACAAACACACTCGCGTCTCGCGCACACACACACACAAATTAAACAGTATGAAATATAATAATTGCCCATGACGTTTGGAGGGGCACAGTGCGCCATCTGGGGGGGCATGGCCCGCGAATGCCCCCCCCATGGCACCGACACTGGGTATGAATTATATTTGAAATTAGATACGATGGTGTCATGTTCTACCATATCTTCATCAATTCTGCTGCTGCTCCCTCATCCCAGTCAACACTTATCCCTGGATAGAGGTCCTGAGTGAACGTGGTTCTAACTGTATGGAGGTGGGTCACGGTGTCAGAGACAACACTGTAGAAGGACAGAGTACCTGCCTTGTGATCCAGGTACACTCCTATCCTGGAGGACTGAGGGCCTGAGACTCTAGTCTGAACACTATTGTGTCTGAACACGTACTCTCCTCCACTGATGCAGCTCAAACACCAGGACTTGTTATTGTTTCCAAAGCCTGACTCATCACCTGTTCTTTTGATGTCTTTGTAACAGACTGCTGTCTCAACCCAGTCGCCGCTCCACTCTACTTCCCAGTAACAGCGTGCAGACTGACCCTCTCTGCACAACACCTGATAACAGTCAGTGAATCTCTCAGGATGGTCAGTGTAGTCCTGGTCGTCTCCTCTATAAGTCACCGTCCTGTTCTCCTCTGACAGGAACAGCCACTTGCCCACTGTGTCCAGGTCCAGGGAGAGGGGACAGGCGTCTGGGAGAAAAATACAGGACATCAAATCAGAGCAAATTAACCCTTTCACCGCCGCACTACCAAACGGTTAACCCTCTCACTGCGACAATACACAGAAGGTTAACCCTTTCACTGCCACACAACAGCCGGTTAACCCTTTCACTGCCACGCTACAGAAGGTTAACCCTTTACTATCACACTACCAAACGGTTAACCCTCTCACTGCGACAATACACCGAAGGTTAACCCTTTCACTGCCACTGTTATGGTTTGTAACCGACCCCAATCGCACAACACAAGACAGGTATGATGGTTTGCCAAGAAACAGATATTTATTGAAACACAGGGAAAAACAGGGAAAAGGGCACTGTCCCTTTAAGGGAGAATCACAAATGCAGGAATATAATATGAGGGGAAGGAAGGGTGCCTTTAAGAGGCGGGCAGGAAAAAGGGAACACTATGGGAAGGTAAGGGAACGCCTAAGGGAAGGTTAAGGGAACGCCTTGGGACAGAGGAACTAGAGACTAGGTAAACAAGGGACAAGGAGAACTACGGAGAGAGGACTAGGGACTAGGAGAGCTAGGGATAGAGGACTAGGGACTAGGAGAACTAGGGAGAGAGGACTAGGGACTAGGAGAGCTAGGGATAGAGGACTAGGGACTAGGAGAACTAGGGAGAGAGGACTAGGGACTAGGAGAGCTAGGGATAGAGGACTAGGGACTAGGAGAACTAGGGATAGAGGACTAGGGACTAGGGGACTGAGGCCCGCGGAGGCGGGCTGGGGAACAGGGAGGAACTGGGAGGACTGGTGGAAATCATCTGGGCCGCTCTGCAGGACAGAGGAGATAGTTAATGCACAAAGGGAAAAAACAGAGCAGGTGCAGAACAGTCCAAATAACAAAGTGAACAAAGTAATAATATCTTCGTGTGACAAACACACAGGGGGAGATGTAAAGTCCAAAAATACTATTCTAAGTGAGAACCAAAAACAGAGGCAATACGCTGGGAGATGAAATGTCCAAACTAACTAACAGAGGCAATACGCTGGGAGATGAAATGTCCAAACTAACTAACAGAGGCAATACGCTGGGAGATGAAATGTCCAAACTAACTAACAGAGGCAATACGCTGGGAGATGAAATGTCCAAACTAACTAACAGAGGCAATACGCTGGGAGAGTGACATCACAATCAAAACTCACCCAGCGTATGCGTAATGGTACAGGAACAGCAGCGGCGGGGTGCCGGCTGTCCGAGCCGAGGACAGAGTGGTGCTGGAACAGGCGGCGGTGGCGAGGGTATCGTCACCGGGTAGCCGACTGTCGGAGCCGAGGAACAGAGTGGTGCGCCACTGCTTGAGTGCGCACCGGAACCGAGAGACGCGTCGGGGTGCGTCTGCGAGGAGGAGTGTGCCAAGCACGAAGGTCTAGAAGATGCGCGTTGCGCGCTGGTCTGGAGAGCGTGCCAAGCTCGAGGGTTCTTGGAAGATGCGCGTTGCGCGCTGGTCTGGAGAGCGTGCCAAGCTCGAGCGTCCTTGGAAGATGCGCGTTGCGCGCTGGTCTGGAGAGCGTGCCAAGCTCGAGGGTTCTTGGAAGATGCGCGTTGCGCGCTGGTCTGGAGAGCGTGCCAAGCTCGAGCGTCCTTGGAAGATGCGCGTTGCGCGCTGGTCTGGAGAGCGTGCCAAGCTCGAGGGTTCTTGGAAGATGCGCGTTGCGCGCTGGTCTGGAGAGCGTGCCAAGCTCGAGCGTCCTTGGAAGATGCGCGTTGCGCGCTGAGGACTGGAGAGCGTCTGCGCTGGTCTGGATGTGCGTCAGGACGAACAGCTGCGCGGGGGTCTGCAGTGGAACGCTGGGGTGCCTCCCGTGGAAGTACAGGGAGCGCAGACCAGTCTCCCCCACAGGCAACGGCGACAGCTGGCGAAGGCTGGAGCAAACATCTCGACGCCGGAGAATGGAACAGCATAGGCAGACAGAGGATCTCCCGAAAGAGTCTAGATGTTTAGAGAATATGACTCGGCAAGTATACAACACGACCCCACGCCAAAACGAGGGGAAGCGCCCTGGTATTTAAAGCCCACAGGGGGACTAATTAGCCTGCCACCACAGGTGCGAGAGATAATAGAATATCGAACAGGTGTGGCCACTAAGGGTAAGGAACGAGAGGGTGGGGGCTAGAGAGAGTGAGTGGGAAGGGAAAAATAAACAGTATAGAAGGGAAATAAACAGTATAGGCTTAAAGAAACAGAGAAAAGGTAGTGAGCAGCGGGCAAAACCTCACAGCCACACAACAGAAGATATTGTATATTTATAATTCTGTATGGGTTTGATATTGTGTATATATCGATTATATCACTACTCCTACAAAAGGTTTTGATTTGATTTGATTTGATTTTTATTTGTCTCGAACATAGAAACATAAATCAAGTTTAAAAAACAAAAAGGTAAATAGTCAAAGACTATTTCCATACAATAAGTGTTCGAGAAGGAACAGGGGGAAGTAAAACAACTTATCAAGCCCTGCCCCTTCCTTACAATATTTTACATTATAATTTAATAAAAATAAAATAACAAATAATACAAAATAAAATAAAAGTACAGTTTTTTATATATCCAAATGAAAAAAAATAATAGGGTCACATTACTGCTCAAGCTCCTCTCTCTTATTTGTGTCCATAAGTGCTTGTTTATAGCTACCTTTAAAGGGGAACTATTTTACTATTTCTTTCACAATTTTGGGCACTTTTACACAATTCCTGTGAGTTTATGGAACACCTCTGTAATTTCTTTATTTTTTTTAATTCATTGTTTTGTATTTCTAATCAAGTCCTCAAAAACAGCATTTTTCTTAAGCCGTTTTGAGCCTCTGGGCTCCAACCACTGTGTGGAGAGTGAGAGTCTCAGCAGCTGAGTCTCTCTGAACTGTGTGGAGAGTGAGAGTCTCAGCAGCTGAGTCTCTCTGAACTGTGTGGAGAGTGAGAGTCTCAGCTGAGTCTCTCTGAACTGTGTAGAGAGTGAGAGTCTCAGCAGAGTCTCTGAACTGTGTGGAGAGTGAGAGTCTCAGCTGAGTCTCTCTGAACTGTGTGGCGAGTGAGAGTCTCAGCTGAGTCTCTCTGAACTGTGTGGAGAGTGTGAGTCTCAGCTGAGTCTCTGAACTGTGTGGAGAGTGAGAGTCTCAGCAGAGTCTCTCTGAACTGTGTGGAGAGTGAGAGTCTCAGCAGAGTCTCTCTGAACTGTGTGGAGAGTGTGAGTCTCAGCAGAGTCTCTCTGAACTGTGTGGAGAGTGAGAGTCTCAGCTGAGTCTCTCTGAACTGTGTAGAGAGTGAGAGTCTCAGCTGAGTCTCTGAACTGTGTGGAGAGTGAGAGTCTCAGCTAAGTCTATCTGAACTGTGTGGAGAGTGTGAGTCTCAGCTGAGTCTCTGAACTGTGTGGAGAGTGAGAGTCTCAGCTGAGTCTCTCTGAACTGTGTGGAGAGTGAGAGTCTCAGAAGAGTCTCTGAACTGTGTGGAGAGTGAGAGTCTCAGCAGCTGAGTCTCTGAACTGTGTGGAGAGTGAGAGTCTCAGCAGCTGAGTCTCTCTGAACTGTGTGGAGAGTGAGAGTCTCAGCAGCAGAGTCTCTCTGAACTGTGTGGAGAGTGAGAGTCTCAGCTGAGTCTCTCTGAACTGTGTGGAGAGTGAGAGTCTCAGCAGCAGTCTCTCTGAACTGTGTGGAGAGTGAGAGTCTCAGCTGAGTCTCTGAACTGTGTGGAGAGTGAGAGTCTCAGCAGAGTCTCTGAACTGTGTGGAGAGTGAGAGTCTCAGCAGCTGAGTCTCTCTGAACTGTGTGGAGAGTGAGAGTCTCAGCAGCTGAGTCTCTCTGAACTGTGTGGAGAGTGAGAGTCTCAGCAGCAGAGTCTCTCTGAACTGTGTGGAGAGTGAGAGTCTCAGCTGAGTCTCTGAACTGTGTGGAGAGTGAGAGTCTCAGCAGCTGAGTCTCTCTGAACTGTGTGGAGAGTGAGAGTCACAGCAGCAGAGTCTCTCTGAACTGTGTGGAGAGTGAGAGTCTCAGCAGCTGAGTCTCTCTGAACTGTGTGGAGAGTGAGAGTCTCAGCAGCTGAGTCTCTCTGAGCTGTGTGGAGAGTGAGAGTCTCAGCAGAGTCTCTGAACTGTGTGGAGAGTGAGAGTCTCAGCAGAGTCTCTCTGAATTGTGTGGAGAGTGTGAGTCTCAGCAGAGTCTCTCTGAACTGTGTGGAGAGTGAGAGTCTCAGCTGAGTCTCTCTGAACTGTGTGGAGAGTGTGAGTCAGCTGAGTGTCTGAACTGTGTGGAGAGTGAGAGTCTCAGCTGAGTCTCTCTGAACTGTGTGGAGAGTGAGAGTCTCAGCAGCTGAGTCTCTCTGAACTGTGTGGAGAGTGAGAGTCTCAGCAGCAGAGTCTCTCTGAACTGTGTGGAGAGTGAGAGTCTCAGCTGAGTCTCTGAACTGTGTAGAGAGTGTGAGTCTCAGCAGCTGAGTCTCTCTGAACTGTGTGGAGAGTGAGAGTCTCAGCAGCTGAGTCTCTCTGAACTGTGTGGAGAGTGAGAGTCTCAGCAGCAGAGTCTCTATGAACTGTGTGGAGAGTGAGAGTCTCAGCTGAGTCTCTGAACTGTGTGGAGAGTGAGAGTCACAGAAGCAGAGTCTCTCTGAACTGTGCGGAGAGTGAGAGTCTCAGCAGCTGAGTCTCTCTGAACTGTGTTGAGAGTGAGAGTCTCAGCAGCTGAGTCTCTCTGAACTGTGTGGAGAATGAGAGTCTCAGCAGAGTCTCTGAACTGTGTGGAGAGTGAGAGTCTCAGCAGAGTCTCTCTGAACTGTGTGGAGAGTGAGAGTCTCAGCTGAGTCTCTCTGAACTGTGTGGAGAGTGAGAGTCTCAGCTGAGTCTCTGAACTGTGTGGAGAGTGAGAGTCTCAGCTGAGTCTCTCTGAACTGTGTGGAGAGTGAGAGTCTCAGCTGAGTCTCTCTGAACTGTGTGGAGAGTGAGAGTCTCAGTAGAGTCTCTCTGAACTGTGTGGAGAGTGAGAGTCTCAGCAGAGTCTCTCTGAACTGTGTAGAGAGTGAGAGTCTCAGCAGAGTCTCTGAACTGTGTGGAGAGTGAGAGTCTCAGCAGAGTCTCTCTGAACTGTGTGGAGAGTGAGAGTCTCAGCAGAGTCTCTCTGAACTGTGTGGAGAGTGAGAGACTCAGCAGCTGAGTCTCTCTGAACTGTGTGGAGAGTGAGAGTCTCAGCAGAGTCTCTGAACTGTGTGGAGAGTGAGAGTCTCAGCAGAGTCTCTCTGAACTGTGTGGAGAGTGAGAGTCTCAGCAGAGTCTCTCTGAACTGTGTGGAGAGTGAGAGTCTCAGCAGCTGAGTCTCTGAACTGTGTGGAGAGTGAGAGTCTCAGCTGAGTCTCTCTGAACTGTGTGGAGAGTGAGAGTCTCAGCAGCTGAGTCTCTCTGAACTGTGTGGAGAGTGAGAGTCTCAGCTGAGTCTCTCTGAACTGTGTGGAGAGTGTGAGTCTCAGCAGAGTCTCTCTGAACTGTGTGGAGAGTGAGAGTCTCAGCAGAGTCTCTCTGAACTGTGTGGAGAGTGAGAGTCTCAGCAGAGTCTCTGAACTGTGTGGAGAGTGAGAGTCTCAGCTGAGTCTCTCTGAACTGTGTGGAGAGTGAGAGTCTCAGCAGAGTCTCTGAACTGTGTCGAGAGTGAGAGTCTCAGCAGCAGAGTCTCTCTGAACTGTGTGGAGAGTGTGAGTCTCAGCTGAGTCTCTGAACTGTGTGGAGAGTGAGAGTCTCAGCTGAGTCTCTCTGAACTGTGTGGAGAGTGAGAGTCTCAGCTGAGTCTCTGAACTGTGTGGAGAGTGAGAGTCTCAGCAGCTGAGTCTCTGAACTGTGTGGAGAGTGAAGGCGCTCCCATAGTCCAGCAGACTGTACACAGAGCAGACTCTGCGGACGTCCGCGCGGACTCTTTGAGCCTTCATAGTCGAGCGGACCTCCGTGGACCAATTTCCTAGATGTCACGCGCCAGTTTACACAATTGTCCCCACGCTGTTCAACTTCTGTCATGTCGTCGTCATCCGATGTCAAAATAAAGAGTATGTTATCTCCGTTTCCAATATTTCGATAATAAAACGGACAGTTTTACGCACTTGAATAACAGGTATATAGGCAGCGAGATGCAATGTACTGTATAGGCTTGAGGTGGACAGCGCGCGTGGTGCTGAAAAGACACGCATTGCATGAAATAAAAGCACCAGTTTTATTTCAAAATATTGGAAACGGAGATAACATTATATGTTATCTCCGTTTCCAATATTTCGAAATAAAACTGGCAATTTTACACACTTCATTTAGAAAAGCCATTCAAACATCTCTCTTGGCACGGAGCGAGTGTTCAGAGTAAAATGCAGATCGGCGTCACATTAAATGCAGTTCGATGTCAACCAAAACGCTGAGCAGCGTTTTGTGTGACACCAAGTCAGCGGCGCAGACGTCCGCGCGTCAGAAAATTGGAGCTTCGCACCTGTGGGTCTGCTGTCCGCTGAGATCAAAGCTCAAGAGTCCGCGCGGACGTCCGCGGAGTCTGCTCTGTGTACAGTCTGCTGGACTATGGGAGCGCCTTGAGAGTCTCAGCTGAGTCTCTGAACTGTGTGGAGAGTGAGAGTCTCAGCTGAGTCTCTGAACTGTGTGGAGAGTGAGAGTCTCAGCTGAGTCTCTGAACTGTGTGGAGAGTGAGAGTCTCAGCTGAGTCTCTGAACTGTGTGGAGAGTGAGAGTCTCAGCTGAGTCTCTGAACTGTGTGGAGAGTGAGAGTCTCAGCTGAGTCTCTCTGAACTGTGTGGAGAGTGAGAGTCTCAGCAGCTGAGTCTCTGAACTGTGTGGAGAGTGAGAGTCTCAGCTGAGTCTCTGAACTGTGTGGAGAGTGAGAGTCTCAGCAGCAGAGTCTCTCTGAACTGTGTGGAGAGTGAGAGTCTCAGCAGAGTCTCTCTGAACTGTGTGGAGAGTGAGAGTCTCAGCAGAGTCTCTCTGAACTGTGTGGAGAGTGAGAGTCTCAGCAGAGTCTCTGAACTGTGTGGAGAGTGAGAGTCTCAGCAGAGTCTCTCTGAACTGTGTGGAGAGTGAGAGTCTCAGCAGCAGAGTCTCTCTGAACTGTGTGGAGAGTGAGAGTCTCAGCAGAGTCTCTCTGAACTGTGTGGAGAGTGAGAGTCTCAGCAGAGTCTCTCTGAACTGTGTGGAGAGTGAGAGTCTCAGCAGAGTCTCTCTGAACTGTGTGGAGAGTGAGAGTCTCAGCTGAGTCTCTCTGAACTGTGTGGAGAGTGTGAGTCTCAGCAGCTGAGTCTCTCTGAACTGTGTGGAGAGTGAGAGTCTCAGCAGAGTCTCTCTGAACTGTGTGGAGTGTGTGAGTCTCAGCTGAGTCTCTCTGAACTGTGTGGAGAGTGAGAGTCTCAGCAGCTGAGTCTCTCTGAACTGTGTGGAGAGTGAGAGTGTCAGCTGAGTCTCTCTGAACTGTGTGGAGAGTGAGAGTCTCAGCAGAGTCTCTGAACTGTGTGGAGAGTGAGAGTCTCAGCAGCTGAGTCTCTCTGAACTGTGTGGAGAGTGAGAGTCTCAGCTGAGTCTCTGAACTGTGTGGAGAGTGAGAGTCTCAGCTGAGTCTTTCTGAACTGTGTGGAGAGTGAGAGTCTCAGCAGCAGAGTCTCTCTGAACTGTGTGGAGAGTGAGAGTCTCAGCAGAGTCTCTGAACTGTGTGGAGAGTGAGAGTCTCAGCTGAGTCTCTCTGAACTGTGTGGAGAGTGAGAGTCTCAGCAGCAGAGTCTCTCTGAACTGTGTGGATAGTGAGAGTCTCAGCAGCTGAGTCTCTCTGAACTGTGTGGAGAGTGAGAGTCTCAGCAGAGTCTCTGAACTGTGTGGAGAGTGAGAGTCTCAGCTGAGTCTCTCTGAACTGTGTGGAGAGTGAGAGTCTCAGCAGCTGAGTCTCTCTGAACTGTGTGGAGAGTGAGAGTATCAGCAGAGTCTCTCTGAACTGTGTGGAGAGTGAGAGTCTCAGCAGAGTCTCTCTGAACTGTGTGGAGAGTGAGAGTCTCAGCAGAGTCTCTCTGAACTGTGTGGAGAGTGTGAGTCTCAGCTGAGTCTCTCTGAACTGTGTGGAGAGTGAGAGTCTCAGCTGAGTCTCTGAACTGTGTGGAGAGTGTGAGTCTCAGCTGAGTCTCTGAACTGTGTGGAGAGTGAGAGTCTCAGCTGAGTCTCTGAACTGTGTGGAGAGTGAGAGTCTCAGCAGAGTCTCTGAACTGTGTGGAGAGTGAGAGTCTCAGCTGAGTCTCTGAACTGTGTGGAGAGTGAGAGTCTCAGCAGAGTCTCTCTGAACTGTGTGGAGAGTGAGAGTCTCAGCAGAGTCTCTGAACTGTGTGGAGAGTGAGAGTCTCAGCAGAGTCTCTGAACTGTGTGGAGAGTGAGAGTCTCAGCAGAGTCTCTCTGAACTGTGTGGAGAGTGAGAGTCTCAGCAGAGTCTCTCTGAACTGTGTGGAGAGTGAGAGTCTCAGCAGCTGAGTCTCTCTGAACTGTGTGGAGAGTGAGAGTCTCAGCAGAGTCTCTGAACTGTGTGGAGAGTGAGAGTCTCAGCAGAGTCTCTCTGAACTGTGTGGAGAGTGAGAGTCTCAGCAGAGTCTCTCTGAACTGTGTGGAGAGTGAGAGTCTCAGCAGCTGAGTCTCTGAACTGTGTGGAGAGTGAGAGTCTCAGCTGAGTCTCTCTGAACTGTGTGGAGAGTGAGAGTCTCAGCAGCTGAGTCTCTCTGAACTGTGTGGAGAGTGAGAGTCTCAGCTGAGTCTCTCTGAACTGTGTGGAGAGTGTGAGTCTCAGCAGAGTCTCTCTGAACTGTGTGGAGAGTGAGAGTCTCAGCAGAGTCTCTCTGAACTGTGTGGAGAGTGAGAGTCTCAGCAGAGTCTCTGAACTGTGTGGAGAGTGTGAGTCTCAGCAGCTGAGTCTCTCTGAACTGTGTGGAGAGTGAGAGTCTCAGCAGAGTCTCTGAACTGTGTGGAGAGTGAGAGTCTCAGCAGCTGAGTCTCTCTGAACTGTGTGGAGAGTGAGAGTCTCAGCAGCTGAGTCTCTCTGAACTGTGTGGAGAGTGAGAGTCTCAGCAGAGTCTCTCTGAACTGTGTGGAGAGTGTGAGTCTCAGCTGAGTCTCTGAACTGTGTGGAGAGTGAGAGTCTCAGCTGAGTCTCTCTGAACTGTGTGGAGAGTGAGAGTCTCAGCAGAGTCTCTGAACTGTGTGGAGAGTGAGAGTCTCAGCAGCAGAGTCTCTCTGAACTGTGTGGAGAGTGAGAGTCTCAGCTGAGTCTCTGAACTGTGTGGAGAGTGAGAGTCTCAGCAGAGTCTCTGAACTGTGTGGAGAGTGAGAGTCTCAGCAGCTGAGTCTCTGAACTGTGTGGAGAGTGAGAGTCTCAGCAGCTGAGTCTCTGAACTGTGTGGAGAGTGAAGGCGCTCCCATAGTCCAGCAGACTGTACACAGAGCAGACTCCGCGGACGTCCGCGCGGACTCTTTGAGCCTTCATAGTCGAGCGGACCTCCGTGGACCAATTTCCTAGATGTCACGCGCCAGTTTACACAATTGTCCCCACGCTGTTCAACTTCTGTCATGTCGTCGTCATCCGATGTCAAAATAAAGAGTATGTTATCTCCGTTTCCAATATTTCGATAATAAAACGGACAGTTTTACGCACTTGAATAACAGGTATATAGGCAGCGAGATGCAATGTACTGTATAGGCTTGAGGTGGACAGCGCGCGTGGTGCTGAAAAGACACGCATTGCATGAAATAAAAGCACCAGTTTTATTTCAAAATATTGGAAACGGAGATAACATTATATGTTATCTCCGTTTCCAATATTTCGAAATAAAACTGGCAATTTTACACACTTCATTTAGAAAAGCCATTCAAACATCTCTCTTGGCACGGAGCGAGTGTTCAGAGTAAAATGCAGATCGGCGTCACATTAAATGCAGTTCGATGTCAACCAAAACGCTGAGCAGCGTTTTGTGTGACACCAAGTCAGCGGCGCGGACGTCCGCGCGTCAGAAAATTGGAGCTTCGCACCTGTGGGTCTGCTGTCCGCTGAGATCAAAGCTCAAGAGTCCGCGCGGACGTCCGCGGAATCTGCTCTGTGTACAGTCTGCTGGACTATGGGAGCGCCTTGAGAGTCTCAGCTGAGTCTCTGAACTGTGTGGAGAGTGAGAGTCTCAGCAGCTGAGTCTCTCTGAACTGTGTGGAGAGTGAGAGTCTCAGCTGAGTCTCTGAACTGTGTGGAGAGTGAGAGTCTCAGCTGAGTCTCTGAACTGTGTGGAGAGTGAGAGTCTCAGCTGAGTCTCTGAACTGTGTGGAGAGTGAGAGTCTCAGCTGAGTCTCTGAACTGTGTGGAGAGTGAGAGTCTCAGCTGAGTCTCTCTGAACTGTGTGGAGAGTGAGAGTCTCAGCAGCTGAGTCTCTGAACTGTGTGGAGAGTGAGAGTCTCAGCTGAGTCTCTGAACTGTGTGGAGAGTGAGAGTCTCAGCAGCTGAGTCTCTCTGAACTGTGTGGAGAGTGAGAGTCTCAGCTGAGTCTCTGAACTGTGTGGAGAGTGAGAGTCTCAGCAGCTGAGTCTCTCTGACATCACAAATCAGCACATGTTCAGATGACTCAGTTCAGTGAGGGTGAATATTGTGAGGAGAATTGGAAAATGCGCCAATATGAGAATTAGAGACATAGATCATATTAATATAAGTCCACATAGCTAGGAAACAATGCTAAACACTGAAAATCAAATCAAATCAAATCAAATTTATTTATAGGGCCCGACAACACACGTTAATGTCCCCATGGGCCGTACAGATCTTCTTTAAACAAGTCAAGAAGAAAACATAACAATAAGTCAAGAACAGAACAAGAACACCATAAGGTGCAAACATTTTTAGATGGATGCAAATAAATGAAAGAATGCAAGCACTCCCAGACATACCCCACGCGAAGGTAAGGAAAAACTCACTAAAACCTAACAATAGGGAAAAAAAAGCTCCACAGGCAGTGTGGAGGAGAGAAACCTTAAGGCGCTCCCATAGTCCAGCAGACTGTACACAGAGCAGACTCCGCGGATGTCCGCGCGGATGTCCGCGCAGACTCTTGAGCTTTGATCTCAGCGGACAGCAGACCCACAGGTGCAACGCTCCTATTTTCTGAGGCGCGGACATCCGCGCCGCTGACTTGGTGTCACACAAAACGCTGCTCGGCGTTTTGGTTGACATCGATCTGCATTTAATGTGACGCCGCGCGAGCGATTGGTGGCGCGAGGAGAGAGATGAGCCCGTGAAGCACGCTCTCTCTCTCTCTCTCTCTCTCTCTCTCTCTCTCTGTCTCTCTCTCTCTCCCTCTCCCTCTCTCTCTCTCCCGCTGATAATGTTCCCTCTGATCTGCCAGTACAGTAGAACAGACAGAATTGTGGGAAATGTAGTAAAACTGGAGCGAGAAATGTAGGAAATAGACCGCGGACGTCCGCTGATATCTGCTGGACTATGAAAGCTCAAAGAGCCGCGCGGACATCCACGGAGTCTGCTCTGTGTACAGTCTGCTGGACTATGGGAGCGCCTTTAGAAGGGCCATTCAAGGGGGGATCTCCCTTCTTAGATGTTGGTGATAGTAGTGTTGCAGACGGACAGTTGGTAAGCATGCACTCATGTGTGTAGTGGAACACAGATGAGTGCATGCAATAGCAACTGTACATTTTGAAAAATTAAAGATAGAGCTAATAGCGATAGCAACTGAACATTTTGAAAGATTAAAGATAGAGCTGATAGCAATCTATTTGAGGCACAGGGGCGGCGCAAAGAGGGCCATTTATAAGATAGTTCCCCTTTAAATGTATTGATATTTTTGCTTAATTTTATATTCGCATCCAGACCATTCCAGAGTGATACCCCACAAACTGCAATGCACATACTTTTAAGAGTTGTACGTACCGTAGGTTGCTTTAAAGCTAATGTCCCTCTAAAATTATAAACACTCTCTAGCCGTGAAAATTTTTTGAATGTTGCTTGGTAATTTGTTTTTTATTGCCAGAAACATAATTTGTGCAGATTTGAATTTTATTAAGTCCATGAATTTTAATGTTTGACTGCTTACAAACAGACTATTTGTGTGATCTAAATATCTACCGTGATGTACTATCCGTATGGCTCTTTTTTGCGGTGTGCATATCTTTTGTAAGTTGCTTTTATAAGTATTTCCCCAGATTTCAACACAATATGATAGATATGGTACAATGAGTGTGCAATATAATGTATATAGTTTTCTGATTCAGGATATATCTTGCCCAGTATACCAATACTTCTCGCTAACTTTGAACACAAATATTTTATATGGGGTTTCCAGCAGAGTTTGTGGTCTATTAAGACCCCTAGAAACTTGTTTGTATCTCCTCTCTCAATTTTCACTGGCTTTTTTTTTTATGTGGTTATCTTTTCTTAGCACACCCATTTGTGTCAGGCTAGAACATTCTGCAGGCGTTGGATAGAACACTGCAGGCGTTGGATAGAACACTGCAGGCGTTGGATAGAACACTGCAGGCGTTGGATAGAACATTCTGCAGGCGTTGGATAGAACACTGCAGGTGTTGGATAGAACATTCTGCAGGCGTTGGATAGAACACTGCAGGCGTTGGATAGAACACTGCAGGCGTTGGATAGAACATTCTGCAGGCGTTGGATAGAACACTGCAGGCATTGGATAGAATATTATAGACGTATATTTACCCGTCAGTAGTGTGATAGTAAAGGGTTAACCTTCTGTAATGTGGCAGTGAAAGGGTTAAACACACAACCTCTATTATGTCAGAGTCTGTCCGTCAGCCGACACACGACAACACAAGTGATGGAAAGAGGTCATGGTGGAACTCACTTTTTAGGAGGTCCTCTCTCGTCATGGACTCTGGTGGAAGTAGAACAGCCACTGGAGAAACTAGAGACACAACATATCAGTCACAGCATATTATGAATGAATGATTTTATTTCTGTCTTCTTTTACAAAGCATATAGAACATTTAAAAAACGAAAAGTAAAAATGACCGAAAAGGTGTAGGCTGAAGGCAAGGCTTATAATTGCCTATCCCCTTTTTACATTACATTATTTACACACTGAAGAGTTTATCGCTTGGACGTCAGCCCCCCCCTGTCCACCCGGGCTGGGTGATGCCCCAGGGATTGCTCAGCAGACGGCTGATGGACCCTGCGACTCGGCTATAGACGCCTCCCCAACGGCGCTTGCTGATGAGGCGACCTCTGGCCGCAGGGCCCAGGCGGACCCCGTTCCTGCGGGTATCTCCCTGGGCGCACCGCTCCCGGTGCCGCAGTCGCTGCCCCAGCCCACTCGGCCGGGCCGCGTGAGGAGGCCGCCTACACGCGACGAGCCCGAGTCCGGCAGTTGGATACGGGACTGAGACTGTTAATCTATTCCGGTTCATAGCTTTCCGGTCTGGGGGGGATGAAGAGTTTATCGCCGGCCACTAGGGGGCAGCGTCTCATTAGTATTGCCGACCGGCTTTGTTTTGTTTTGTAGTATTGCCGAGCGGCCATTTTGTTTCACTTAATGTGAGTCTGTTTATATCACTATTGAGTGTTTATGTACATTATATAGCGATATATATATATATATATATATATATATATATATATATATATATATATATATGCATTATGATAGTGTTGTCATGTCATGCATTTATGTTGGTACTTTGTCAGCTTATTTCGCTGTCCTTTGTTCTGTTTCAGGGTGTCGTCATCCTTGTCATTAAATACTAAAACTGACATCAAGGAGTGCATTTCTTCACACAAAAAAATATATACAAAAAATAAACATAATTTAGTACATCATTTGCAAAAAAAAAGTCTACAAAGTTTCATGTACAAATCGTATGCACATTTATTTTTTATAATTTTTTCACGATTTGAATACAGTTATGTTATAATAAAATATAATTAGGATAATAATAAGGTTTTATATTTATGTATCACCTTATATTTGAATAATTTCTTAAATGTATGTAGCGAACTACACATTTTTACTTCTTTGTCAAAGTTATTCCATAGTGTTGCCCCTTTAACATGCAGATGTACATCGACTTTTTATATTCGTCCTTGCCTTTGCGATATCGAATACACAAGTTCCCCTAAGTCTATACTGGCTCTCTCTAGTTTGGAACAACTCCTGAATGCAACTTGGAAGTAAGTGCTTATGTGCTTTGTACATTTGGTTAATGTTTGTTTTATGTGTTTCCCCATACCTCCACACAGTACGTTATGTATGGAACTATGAGCGAACAGTACAATAAATAGAGTTGTCAACATGGATGAAACAATAGAGCTCATCACTTATTTCTGATTTGCTCCTTGAGCTGTTCCAGAGGTCCTGACGAGTGGGTTCACAGGGAGGCTTATTCTGGGTTTATATTGTGATGTCACTTGTCTTTATTTATTTGTATTTGTATGCATCTATCTCTCACTCTTTAGTTCTGTTATCTGTTGCTATTTGATTGGATTGATTAATTGGTTGAATCATTCATTCATCCATCCATTGATTGCAATTTCTATTAGAGTGTCATTAAACATGTAATTAAATTCACACAAACAAAACATTCTGCTACCTCCCCCCCAAGCTTTACAAAGTGCCTTTCCTAAAACATACTTTCATGATCCATCTAAACAAAATAAATGAGAAGAAATAGATAACATCTTACTGAAATAATGGGCCTCATACCATGAAGCGATATAAGAACAGATTTAGTTCTTAACTAGCATTTCCTCTTACTTTGTTCTTACCTGGGATTCAGCAAAGTTCTCTTATTGTTGTTTTTTTCTCAGGCAAGAACAAATGATAAGAGTGGTCGAGAGCACTTACCGAAATAAGAAACTCTTACCCAAAAATAAAATAAAAAAGCCCCCAATTGCCCCCAAATACGACTTTAAAAATACAGAACTTTTCAATAATAATAATTATTATTATTATAACTTATTGCGTGCGTTCTATCTGAAATGGATTATATATTGCTGTTAGAACAGTTATGCTCTGGCCGCCCAGGCCATTGATTGATTGAAGATTTTATTAACAGATTGCAGAATGGGTACAATACAGTAGGGCTCAATACACACAATTGTTAACACAATCGCGGCCACTGGGATGAGTCTAATAAATCTCTAGAGGACCAGCAAATGTAAACAGACGTGGGGCTGTTTGTAGAGCTAAATCTATACTTTATACTAGTATTGCTATCTGTCCATTATCATTGTCAATTGAGACCATAAACCGTCCCTTTAAAATGGCTTAAAGAAAAAAAAGTGTCATCAATACGTTCTCATTTTATAGTGCCGTGAATATAAGCGTTATACGGGATTTCGGCTAGGATATTTCCTGGAAGGCGAGATACAGGCCGCTAAGCTACTACCGTTATATCCAATGGCATTTCCGTTATACATATGCTACAGAAATAACTCAAACTGCATATGATCGGCACGATCCTCAAGCATGTATGCATGAAAGGGGGGGGGCGGGGGACGTCGTTTCTGATTATTGATTACCAATAACAGCGTTAGCCTCATTAGCCTCATTCATTGATCGGATGGATGGCTATCAAAACAATGCCCGATCGGGATGTACTTTACGTGAAAAAGATCTTACCGTAGGCCGGTGGGATCCCCCCGAGCATTTCCCCGATAACGATCGCCATCTGGTAGATCGATATGATCATTGGCTGATGATAAATCCCCTTATTGCATAGTGAAATCTGCGATCCAAAACGTAATCCAAGCTACAGGCTGCACATCCAGAATCGAGCTAAATAGAAACTCCATTGAAAGTAAAAAAAGTCCACCGTTCAGCCACAGGGCACACTCCATTATCGCGACAGCGCCCCTAAGAGGATCTGGCCGGTAATGCACGTTGGTGAATTCAAAGAGTAGGGTAAATCTGCAGTGCCGCTCGGCGACCTTGAATAGGTTATTAAAATGGAATAAAAGCCAAAACAACTTGCCACGGATATATCCGCCCTTCTGTCCACAACGGGTGGAATCGAAACACGGAGATCTCCGTGCTTGGGCGGGATTGTGTTAAGGGGATGCAGACCAGAGAAAGACTTTCTTGTTTATCAGGGTCCCCCATTTTCAATTCATATTGACATTTATGACATACACAACATACAGATATACAGATATATATCATGACATTTATGACATGACATACAGATATGCAGTACTGTATACATAGCATAGAACGCATATTTAGAGATCGTCTATATCAGTGGTTCCCAAACTTCTGTTTTATGCGGACCACTAGATTGTTATCAAGAACATTTGCGGACCACCTCGTATGCAAACAGTAAAACATAAATAAATAAACAACTGACTTAAATCCAGTAATACACAAGACCCTCTTCTTGGACCAAGTAAGGTTTCATCGATAATCCAATGTACAGTTACCCCCACCCCGCCGACCCCACCCACCCACCCACCTCCAATGTACAGTTCCCGCCCCCCATACCACCTACCCAACCCCCCCCCCACCTCCTCCAATGTACAGTTTCTTCGTCAAATGTATATACTCTTCTTTTTTTTTTTACTCTTTTTGTATCACAAACAGTACTGTATTTGTAAATCTGGTGTGTCATAAATGTATAGATGTAGCAGTACTGTCTATCTGTATGTCATGTATGTCATATATGTTATGATGAATTGAAAATGGGGGACCCTGATGTAAACAAGACGAAGGTCTTTCTCTGGTCTGCATCCCCTTAACAATTGTGTGTATTGAGCTGTACTGTATTGTACCCATTCTGCAATCTGTTAATACAATTTTCAATCAATCAAGACCAGCGTTGTGGGCACTGCATTCCGTTGTCAGAATGGATTTGAGAGAGATGTGTCAGTCATCAGGCTATATATGCAGAGATATTCAGACTCTAGATATATTTGCAGAGCCAGATGAGATGAGGCAACCTGTGCGATTGGCTCTTGTCATTCAGTATTGACAAAGCCTACAGTACTTTGCTGGAACGATTCTTTTTGCACGCACTGTATACAGTACGTGTGTATGCGCGCACTTCGGGAGGTGGCCAGAAGCGCGCAACTAGCAAACTACTATTATATTAATACAGTCTATTCCACTATATAGCTATAGGTGCTGTATGATGACAATACATTTGATTCCTATCAAATTTTGATCCAGCGCTTGAATACGGCCGGGGGATCCGCTCATATACAATGCAGACCCACGGCTCTCGTATTATAATGAGCCCGTGAGGCGTGTCTCTGTATGCAAATGACTTGTGCGAGAATGCGCATCCAGTTTAGAATGAGTGGGATTCACTATTAAAAAAACCTGGGTAAGAACAGATTTGGACTTTAAGAACGGCTTGATGAATGTGGCGGTGGCTTTTCTTATTGTTCTCTTAACAGACAGGTAAGCAAGAATATAAGAAAAATAATAAGAGAGTATTGTTGAATGAGGCCCATTGTTTATGTTACAAAGGGTCAGATTAAACCGAATATATATATTTATTGCCTGAGATCCCATGTATACTATTTGTATATCGTTTGATATCCCTTGTATATTCTTTGTACAATATGCACGGAATATCCCTTTAGTCTAGCAGGACAGACCATAATATTCATTCCCCTATTGGAAGCGATCCCATGGCGCCAGGTACCGAGTAAAGCCTTGCCCACTCGAGCTGACTTGAAAGGTACCGACGAGATATGTCTGAACATGCCCGCTTTTCGCCCACGGCTACGAGACCAAGAGGCGACAGAAATGAGATATTTGTCCACCGTGGATATAAATATGGCGCAAGAATACTGAACCCCCCTTGCAGTTCCTCTTCAGTTAGCCTTCAGTTCAGTCTGGTTCAGTTACTAAGTAAAGCCTTACCCACTACGCAACGTGCGGTATAACAGGGCTCGCATGCCCCAAGATAGAGCCTCGGGTTATCCTAAATACGTCTGTTTGTCGTATCGTTCTCTATATATTAGTAAACCTTCATTACGAGTCAAAGACCACGTGAAGTGGGTAATTGTGTGTCTATAATAGAGCACTTATTGCCGCGTGCTAATAGTACAGTAACGTCAAGTTCAGCCGTGCACTACCGCACCGGAGAGGATATCTACACCGGAGCAGCAGCACCACGGAGGACTTACACCCCACCGGCAGTGCCACTCTCCGGGCAAGGATTATTCTTCTTCATTGCTTGGACCAAGCTGCTGGAACAGAGAACCGCCTACCCCACTGCTACTGTGGGATTTACACCTGCCCGTGAGACCATCACTCAAGCCTGTCTCTGTCGTAACAGAGGCTCGACGGCTCTCATCTGCGCGGAGCGCACCCTGAGATTACCACTGCCTATCCCCGCTGCTCCAGAGGTGACATCGCCCCTTTGAACCCTGGACTTGCATAGAGCTTTGGCCCCCTCTGCTGGCTTACAACCGGTAGTACACCCTTTCCCAGAAGATCCCTAGATTACTTAATATGCACTATTGATTTACCTGCACATTCTATTTGCCTTATAAGCGCATCTAAAGTGACCAAGTGATGTAACCTAATATCCCCTTTATGTAATAAATATTGTAAACTAGTATTCTGTGTGGAAAACCTGTTATTGTGCGAGTGTCGTCATCTAGAATACCTTTGTACGGTGTTGGCCAGCAATGTACAAGTCGGTAGTGATTCAATGATATCAGTACTTGATTAATACAGTCAGGGAATTGTACCCCTCAGTTACAATTGGTCCTTCGAGCCGGATAATAATTAGCGTAATATTAATATAATATTAATATGGAATTGGCCGATGACGAACACTCCACAAACGGTTCTCCTAAGCTAGATCGCCCGCAGCGCAGACGACAGCCACCTCCCTACCTAGAGGCATACTCTGTCAGTCCAATACCTAGCTTTAAAGGGAAGTTAAACGCGGAAAAAGTAGAAAGTAAAATTATGTCTGACCTTAACAACCAGGTTACCCCGACCACAGAGGCCCTAGTGGGTGCTAATGTAACTGACCAAGCTCACGGTGGGGACCAGGAGGGAACTGACACGACTTTACCCCCAGACAATACCGAAGAAATAGTCCCCGCTCAGCCCCGGGAGGAAGACAACCCCAAAGAGACGCGCACCCAGGAGACGGATCTCCTCGGTACGCAACAGGAGAATGGATCCCCAACCAGTACTGCCGGGAGCCGATCGCCCCGAACGGCGTCTTCCCCCAGCGAAGCGGACAAGATGCTGGCGCAAGCACTCATCGCCACCCTGGCAGCCTCCACCGAACGCGATCGACTTCAAGCGCAACAGACGTGCGAGCGCGAACATTATGCAGGCGAGCGAGAGCGCTTCCAGGCGCAACAAAGGAGCGAGGACGACCAAATAAGACTGGAGACCAGACGCCTCCAGACAGAAGAGAACATCGAGAGAAGCCGCGCCGACGCCGCCCATGCCAGCGCCAATGCCCAGCGCGACGTCGAGAGAAGCCGCGCCGACGCCGCAAATGCACAGCTCCACGCCGCCCATGTCAGCGCCAATGCCCAGCGCGACGTCGCCAACGCACAGCGCGACGCTGCCCAGGCCAGTGCCAACGCGCAGCGCGACATCGCCAATGCCCAGCGCGAAGCAGCGCGCGACGCAGCCCATGCCCGGCGCGAGGAAGAGCGCGACCGGCTGCAGGCGGAGCTGATGGACAAACTGGTTGCCATGGCGACACCCCCTCACTCCGCACGGAGCTCCCAGAGGTCGTCAAGACATGGGTCTAGGACACATTCCCCTACCCGACGAAGCGACCCGGGACCCCGCCTACAGGAGGATCCTGTCCACGTCTCCGAACCCCGCCTACCGGAAGAGCCTGTCCACGTCTCTGAACCCCCTCCCCAGCCGGTCCATACGAGACCCAGCAACCGGGTAACGGAACCGAACCACGCCGAGAGACTGAACAGAAGACTCCAGGTCCTAGCAGAGGAAGAGGAGGAGGAAGAGGAGGGGTGTCAAGCCGACCAGCAGCAACGTGCTCTGGCCCAGGAGGCCCAGTACAGCCCCGACCCGCAGCGACGTACTCAGGACCAGGAGGTCCAGTACAGCCCAGAAGTCAGCCCCGAGGCCCTGCGCTACAAACCCCCGACTCAACTCACGGGTGAGTTTGACGCACCGCCAGCCCCGAGGAACAGCACCTGGGTACCCGACCTTCGGTACCCACCAAGTACCAGCCCAAGACGACACGCCAGAGGAGACTCGCCTAGGAGGCCTCTCCCCCAACGCTCACCGATGTATCAGTCACCCACAGCGTCATACATTGCCACGCCGTCAATCCCAGACTTCGTCTATGAGAATCGAGCACAGTACACGGAGCTCCGGATGTGCCTAGAGACAATGATGGTGGATGTCGCTGATGAACGCCACAAGTATGCAATATTACTGAAGCACCTGAAAGTACCGCGAGCGCACAATATAGCGCTGGCCTACTCCTCCTCTTCGACACCATACACAGCGGCCCTTGCAGCGCTGGACCAGAGATATGGACGTATATGGGATTACGTGATAGAAGAGATAAGGCATATTGACCGCCTACCCCCAGCCACAGACAATCGAGCACTGGACGACCTGTCCATCAGAGTGCAGTCCCTGGTAGGGATGCTGGGAGCGCAGAGGGAAAAGGGTAGGCATGAACTATACGCCAACTCAAATGTAGAGAGGATCTTGGAGAAGCTACCGCCCGCCCGACAGGAGCGCTTTAGGCGGCAGAGAGACCACCGAGACCCTAATGGCCCCGAACCGAACCTCCTCGATCTAGCCGACTTCCTGGCGAGAGAAGTCAGCAGCTTACGGCTAGATACATTCGGACGGAGCACCCCTGGCTCCAGAGAAGGACCCAGGAGAATAAATGATGGAAGAAGATCGGTGACTGTCATGCACCAATCAGAGTCAGTACCGCAGCACTCCAACCACAACACCCCCTCGACGAAAGAGGACCAGTGGAAGATTGAGTGCCAGTACTGTGCGGGAGAACATCGGCTCCATCAGTGCGAAGATTTCAAGAAGCTGACCACGGATGATGTGAGCCAGTGGGTCAAGGACCACCGCCGCTGCTTCCGCTGCGCGCGCAGCCACCTAGCAGCTGAGTGCCACCTGAAGAAAAAGTGCAGCAGGTGCGGTGGCACCCACCTGGAGGTCCTGCACGACATCAACAAGCGTCACCCCGGACAACAGAGTGGGCCCGTCGCGGTCATGTACCACGCCGAGGCGGTGGCACCAGAACCAAAGTCCCACCAGACCGCTCCCTACTGTACCTACTGCGACGGCGGACACTGGCTGGCACAGTGCGCCGAATATAAGACACTGAACCCCGTCCAAGTGAACCAGTGGCGCCAGGCGGCCCAGGCGGGCGCCGTTTACCGCGCAGCACGGTGCGGAGCCCACCAGAAGGTCCAAGACAACCAACTAGCAGGAGTGCTCCACATTGACCAGCACAGCGGGACCCCCCGTGTGCTCCTCAAAGTGGTCAGAGTGCTCCTGAGCCACGGGGACAAAGTCATGGACACTTACGCCGTCCTTGATGACGGGTCAGAGAAGACCCTTCTGCTCGCGTCCGCTGCGGCCCAGCTGGGACTGCGGGGGAGCGAGAACCAAATGACGATTCGGACAATAAGGAGAGATTTAAAGACGATAAAGGGCGAGAATGTCTCCTTCACTATCGCAGCAAGCGGGCAGCCAGAGCGACGGTACAAGATCACAAATGCTTTCACCAGCCAAGAAATAGGACTCTCGCAGTACACCTACCCTGTCACCAAGTTGATGGATAAATATGTGCACCTGCGCCAATTACCTATCCCGCTCATGGACGGCGCTACCCCGACCCTGTTGATAGGCTCCGACCATGCAGAACTCATAGTCCCGATAGACCGGGTCCATACAGGACCCAGAGGTTGTCCTGCAGCAGTCGAGACCCGCCTAGGATGGACATTGCAAGGCCCCCTCGCTAAATCTCTCAACCGAACCGCAGCCACTAGCTGCTTCCACTCCAGAGCAACAGAAGAAGACACCGGCCTCTCCCCCATACAGCAGAGGCTACTGACATTAAGCGAGAGGCCCGTGAGAGAACCGTGGGTACCAGAGGGAGTTCGGAACTCCACCCCCCTCAGCTGCGCTCCAGACGTAGCTGACCTTGAACCCAGCACCCCAAGCGACTCCTTGACGGGGCGGCCGGGACCGGCCCCTCCTCACACGGGGTACAGAGCAAACAAGAGAAACAGATGGAGGAGGAGAAAGCACAGCCAAGCCAAGATCAAAGCAGTCTCAGGCCCGCTTCCTCCTAAGCCCCCCTTCATCCCGTCCAGTCGTCATGACCATAGACCAGTCACCACCCCGAGCTGCGTGGCCGGCCGGCCGCGTAAGCAAAGTGACCACTGGCACCGACGGAAAGGTCAGAGTGGCAGAAGTGCTCGGCCAAGGGCGGATCTACAACCGACCCGTGGCGAGGCTGATCGAGTCGCCAAGGCTCCCCGACTCGCCTAATGACGACCATGACCCCTGACTTTGTGAACTGACCGACCCCTCACAGACATTGAGTGGTGGACAGTGCGGTTAATCTGTCCCTGCTTAGCTAATTAGGTGGGACTAATTAGGGGGCGGCTGTTACAAAGGGTCAGATTAAACCGAATATATATATTTATTGCCTGAGATCCCATGTATACTATTTGTATATCGTTTGATATCCCTTGTATATTCTTTGTACAATATGCACGGAATATCCCTTTAGTCTAGCAGGACAGACCATAATATTCATTCCCCTATTGGAAGCGATCCCATGGCGCCAGGTACCGAGTAAAGCCTTGCCCACTCGAGCTGACTTGAAAGGTACCGACGAGATATGTCTGAACATGCCCGCTTTTCGCCCACGGCTACGAGACCAAGAGGCGACAGAAATGAGATAGGCACTATTTGTCCACCGTGGATATAAATATGGCGCAAGAATACAGAACCCCCCTTGCAGTTCCTCTTCAGTTCGCCTTCAGTTCAGTCTGGTTCAGTTACTAAGTAAAGCCTTACCCACTACGCAACGTGCGGTATAACAGGGCTCACATGCCCCAAGATAGAGCCTCGGGTTATCCTAAATACGTCTGTTTGTCGTATCGTTCTCTATATATTAGTAAACCTTCATTACGAGTCAAAGACCACGTGAAGTGGGTAATTGTGTGTCTATAATAGAGCACTTATTGCCGCGTGCTAATAGTACAGTAACGTCAAGTTCAGCCGTGCACTACCGCACCGGAGAGGATATCTACACCGGAGCAGCAGCACCACGGAGGACTTACACCCCACCGGCAGTGCCACTCTCCGGGCAAGGATTATTCTTCTTCATTGCTTGGACCAAGCTGCTGGAACAGAGAACCGCCTACCCCACTGCTACTGTGGGATTTACACCTGCCCGTGAGACCATCACTCAAGCCTGTCTCTGTCGTAACAGAGGCTCGACGGCTCTCATCTGCGCGGAGCGCACCCTGAGATTACCACTGCCTATCCCCGCTGCTCCAGAGGTGACATCGCCCCTTTGAACCCTGGACTTGCATAGAGCTTTGGCCCCCTCTGCTGGCTTACAACCGGTAGTACACCCTTTCCCAGAAGATCCCTAGATTACTTAATATGCACTATTGATTTACCTGCACATTCTATTTGCCTTATAAGCGCATCTAAAGTGACCAAGTGATGTAACCTAATATCCCCTTTATGTAATAAATATTGTAAACTAGTATTCTGTGTGGAAAACCTGTTATTGTGCGAGTGTCGTCATCTAGAATACCTTTGTACGGTGTTGGCCAGCAATGTACAAGTCGGTAGTGATTCAATGATATCAGTACTTGATTAATACAGTCAGGGAATTGTACCCCTCAGTTACAGTTTATATGTTATCATAGAACCTGCTGGAGTGTAGCCTGCATTGACAGTCATGTTTTACGATATATTCATCACCTTCTGCTGATATCTTCATGTTTTACAACAGTGTATATATTCATCACCTTCTGCTGATATCTTCATGTTTTACAAGAGTCTATATATTCATCACCTTCTGCTGATATATTCATGTTTTACAACAGTGTATATATTCATCTCACCTTCTGCTGATATCTTCGGCCACGTATCCTTCAGGATGTTCATCAGTTCGTCTCTCAGCTCAGAAACAGCATCACTCACATTCCTGAAGTCACGTAGAGGATGGACAGCGATACTGGGTAAGTCTGGAGATACACTGGGACTGGAGAAGGACTGGAAACCCTGGATAGAGAGACATTATATTAAACAAAGAGAGACAGACACTGTAACAGTACTGTATATCTGTATGTCATGTACTGTATGTCATAAATGTCCTGATTAGATTAGATTAGATTTTTATATCTGTATGTTGTGTATGTCATAAATGTCATTATGAATTGGAAATGGGGGACCCCGATGTAAACAAGACAAAAGTCTTTCTCTGGTCTGCATCCCCTTAACAATTGTGTGTATTGAGTTGTACTGTACCCATTCTGCAATCTGTTAATTAAAGTTTTCAATCAATCAATCAATCAGACTCATTTGAAAATCACCTACAAGGGAGCTCCAGTAGCTCACCGCGTACCTCGAACGCTATTTCGGAGTCGGGGACAACCGTGCGCGTCACGGATCTGGGGTACACGAGTTCGACTCCTGGACTCGCCGTATTTTCTCAGAGTGTCTTTCCCCCCATCTATACCCCATTCAACCTGTTTCTGTCGGTCATACTTGACCAGAAAAAGCGATAAACGCGAAAAGAACCAGCTGACTGGTCAAAGTTTAAAAAAAAGAAAATCACCTACAGTAAAACTGTAGTATTTCTGTGTTTTCTTTGCTTCAGATGTACAAATGGCTGTAGAAATACTATAGTGAATCACTATAGAAATAACCATATACATAGTATTTCTTTGGTAAAACCACAGGAATACTAGTGTTTCACCGTACATTTCTATTGACTTTACTACTGAAAAAAGTACATGGGCAGTCACAGAAATGTAAACGTAGATATAGATGGTTTAAATATGAAAGGCATATTCAGTAGAAACAGTTAAGTCCTAATGCTATCTATACGACTGAATAGCTAGTGAACCGGAGTACAATGGATGTGGTTCAAAGACATGAAAGGCATATTCATCAGAAACGGTTACGGTCAGTCCTATGAATGAATGAATGACCTTTATTTATAGAGCACCCTTCACAGCACGAATGCACATGGTGCTTTACACTACAGCTTAATATAAAAACACAATAAAAACAAAATCAGAAATAAATGACAACAGACAAACAGCAGTTAAAAACAGTGAAACCAGATAGAAAAAGTAGAATAAAAGAATTTGGATAAAATCATGAGTCACTAATTAAAACAAATTAAAACAACACTATAGAACAGAAAAAGGCGCCTATGTGTGATTAAAAGCCTGCCTGAACAAATGTGTTTTTAGTTGTTTTTTAAAAGAGTTCTCAGAGGGGGCAGTTCGCAGGTCCAGGGGGAGAGCGTTCCAGAGCCTTGGTGCTGTCACCTCGAAGGCTCGATCACCCCTTGTTTTTAGCCTGGTCCTGGGGATCACTAGGAGGTGCTGATCGGCAGATCTGAGTGAGCGGGTGTTTGTGTAGGGATGGATGAGTTCCGTGATGTAGATAGGGGCCTGACCGTGAAGTGCTCTGAAAGTGAAAGTGAGGACTTTGAAGTGAATTCTATAGTGTACCGGGAGCCAGTGCAGGGATACCAAAATGGGAGTGATGTGACATGATTTTTTTGACCTTGTGAGTAGCCTGGCTGCAGCATTTTGGACCATTTGTAGTTTATCTGTGGATGATTTGGTGAGACAGGTGAAAAGTGAGTTGCAGTAGTCAAGCCTAGAGGAAATAAAAGCATGCACGGATAGTTCTAGTTCAGAGTGAGATATGATGGTGCGCAGTTTTGCAATGTTTCTGAGGTGAAAGAAGCAGGTGCGTGTGAGTGTTTTGACATGTTTGTCTAGGTTCATGGCCTGGTCAAAGACAACACCCAGGTTTCTCAGGTGGGGATGTATGTTGTCTTTAAGGGACCCCAAGTGAGTGGCCACTCTAGCTGCAGTCTTTTCAGCTGCTACGATC
>NW_028171037.1:0-5000 GCF_963971535.1 Notolepis coatsorum | reverse complement strand
ATTATAATAGTATTTAAGGTTGGATAGATCTAACGTTAATATCACGTTGACCATCTAATGGCTAGCAAGCTCATCTGTGACGTCGGTATGGCTTAATACAGTGCGAAATACAATCTTATAGTAACAAAACAATACACAAGTTGAACATAGTTTTGAACCTTTTATTAGAATAGTATTTACTGTCTCATGTTGCAATGTATAATCCAGACATAGCTAGCGTTCCAGTCAGATCAATTCTCCGTTGTCGGGGTCCTTAATTCCTTAATTCCCGTTTCTGTATCCTGATTGGTTTATCAGCTAGAGGTGTCCAAAGATATGCATGAGCAAACATTTAATTTAAATGTAAGATTACGAACAACAATGACCACAAAACGGCTGCCCAACAAACGTATTTTGACTCAACATAATAACTAGATATCACACACAAAGAATTGTGTAGTCTCCCAACGCAGATCAATCAAGTTCACTTTAGACACACTCGGCCTGCCATCTACAGGTTTCTCAACAAATTCAGTGCAAGCTCAGTGTAACAGTTCCATGAATGAAAACTTTATTTAACAGATTGCAGAATGGGTACAATACAGTACGGCTCAATACACACAATTGTTAAGGGGATGCAGACCAGAGAAAGACGTTTGTCTTGTTTACATCAGGGTCCCCCATTTTCATTTCATATTGCTCCACATTGTCATCAAACAGTCCAATATTTCCAATAACCCAAGCCATTTCTGTTGTAAACACTCACGATAGTCCAGTCGATCCTTCCTTTAGTGTGTAAAGTGGATTTCCTCCTCTAGTAGATGTTTCCAAGTGCAACGTGAGCAACGTGAGCTAACATGCTAACTCGCTAAGCTAACGTTAATAATGTAAACAAAGCTCGCGACGGACTTCTTCTTTCTTGCATTGCGCAGATTCAGACGTCCTCATCGCCGAATTGTGTTATATCCTGAGGACTTCTTAACCTCACCTGTATAACAATGATTACCGGACCACTACTTTAGTTTTTTTTCTGACTAAAGCTCCGGTACATACTTGTGCAATCACTTCCGGGTACCACAGCTGGGAACTACGGCAAGTATTTAAGGACAATACAGACCCAACGTTGAGAAAAAGATTAACAGCGTCAATTATATTATCGCGCGATACTAGTCGTGCGTTAGGGCAGCACGTTAACGCCGTTAACGGCCCAGCTCTAAAATAAATAAATATGTTTTGCACACAAAACATGGCACAAGTTGAACCTGCCAACGTCAAGAAGATATCATTTGAGCCACGACATAACTAGCCCACACACTGTACCACTTTAACACAACCGTTAGAGGTCAATGGATTGAGAATTGAATGCTTCCAAGCACTGAACTATATGAAATAAAAAAGCATCATACTGTAGAATATGTACTGTACTTTTGAAAAATGTTCAGCATCAAATTCTTTTCAACTTTTACGAGTAGTTTACTCTGGGTGTTTCTACTTCTAAGAAATGGTGTACTTCTTCACACCACTGAATACTGCCGGTGACCTACATGCTCTCTGGCTCCACAAGGCGTGACAAACACTGTGTGTTTATCACTTGGCAGCAGCACAGTACATGGTTATCAAGGCCCTTCCTTGTAACCGAGGAAAAATAATGTTCCGTGAGCTAGTTCTAATGATTTAGCTTGTCTTCCTCGACAAGGCCGTCTGCAGTCTTACGGATGTGATATTGAACTGGATCCTTCAGTGGATTGTGTGATTTCTCCTCTGGCATTGTGCCCACCAGTGTTTACTGATAATTGAGTAATTACCTGTAAAAGATAGCACTCCCATGGCTCTGTTCAGCTATAATCTTCCCTGTCTGCTTCCACTGCAGATCAGGTTTTAGCTCGGCAAGAGGCTAAACACTGCAGTTTAGCACCAACTAAATACTGTTCTGCGCGCGCGCGTGCGCGTGTGTGTGTGTGTGTGTGAGAGAGAGAGAGAGAGAGAGAGTGTTCGTGTTTGCATATGTGTGTGTGTGTGTGTGTGTGTGTGTGTGTGTGGTGCGTGCGTGCGTGTGTGTGTGTGTGTGTGTGTGTGTGTGTGTGTGTGTGTGTGTGTGTGTGTGTGTGTGTGTGTGTGTGTGTGTGTGTGTGTGTGTGTGTTTGTGTGTGTGTGTGTGTGTGTGTGTGTGTGTGTGTGTGTGTGTGTGTGTGTGCGTATGCAGGTTTATATGCATAATCACCCATTTTTGCTCTCACTACACTGTCCGCAGAGACTCGGAAATCACAGGAAACAAGAATGTGTTTAGAGCTCATTTTCCCACTCTGAAGAGATGATGGTTTTTGGCAATTCACAAATCGCAGAAAATCGGAGGAACTGCAATTTTACATTCCTTTGTGAGTTTCACAATCCCACACTGACACTTGGTACGTATACACACAGTGGCCTCACCCACCGTGGTATTTGAAAGACAAACACCAGTACGTGCTCCGCTCTCAGTGAAAGTGGTCGTTCTCTCTGAGTTACAGCAGTCATTGGGGTGTAGAAAGTAGTTGAACATAATGTCCGTGTCATTACAGTGTAAAGAGAGCATTGTTAGTCCCTCTGCCTCGCCGGGCCTCCTTAGGCTATTCTCTGTGCAGGGGCTATCTGTTGGACTCTCTCTCTCTCTCTCTCTCTCCTCTCTCTCTCTCTCTCTCTCTCTCTCTCTCTCTCTCTCTCTCTCTCTCTCTCTCTCTCTCTCTCTCTCTCTCTCTCTCTCTCTCTACTTCTCCATTAACAACACAGCTGCTCATCAAAACTCTCACCTCTGGCATGGGAACCCAGCACAATGCAGAGACCCCACATATCCTGCTGTTTCTATACACACCAGCTACCCTACTTTCTCTCTCTCTCTCTCTCTCTCTCTCTCTCTCTCTCTCTCTCTCTCTCTCTCTCTCTCTCTCTCTCTCTCTCTCTCGCTCTCTCTCTCTCTTTTCTTTCCACCAAATACTAGGTCTCAAACTGGCCCTCAAACCAGAAACGAGTGGTACTGGGGCTGGATATATTCAGTTACGGATGCATTTCCATTCGATTGTCCTGAAATGGGGACGAGAAGAGGTAAGCGATATGACTTGAGGGGATCATATTGGTGGTGTAACATGCACACACGCACCACACACACACACACACACACACACACACACACACACACACACACACACACACACACACACACACACACACACACACACACACACACACACACACACAAGAGACACACAGAGACACACACACACAGACACACAGACACACACACACACACACACACACACACACAGAGACACACAGAGACACACACACACACACACGCACGCACATACGCACGCACGCACACCACACACACACACACACACACACACACACACACACACACACACACACACACACACACACACACACACACACACACACAATAATCCCACAGGACTTCCTTCCATTCCCATTGAGAAACCACACCCAGGAGGAGAGGTAACAGGAGAACACCTTTCACAGGGTCAGATTGGAGAGAGGTGGGAAAAAATAGGCGAGGTTGTTCCCTGATTAGTTTCACCACCACAGCTGCACTCTTTCTATCTCTCTCTCTCTCTCTCTCTCTCTCTCTCTCTCTCTCTCTCTCTCTCTCTCTCTCTCTCTCTCTCTCTCTCTCTCTCTCTCTCTCTCTCTCTCTCTCTCACTAACTTGCTGTTTATATTTACTCTATTTTCTCTTTCCCAACTCCTAACTTTTCTTTCTTTATTGTTTTATCCTCTCTCTCCCACTCTCTCTCTCTCTCTTTCTCTCTCTCTCTCTCTCTCTCTCTCTCTCTCTCTCTCTCTCTCTCTCTCTCTCTCTCTCTCTCTCTCTCTCTCTCTCACACTAACTTTCTGTTTACATTTACTCTACTTTCTCTCTCCACCTCTTCTTATCTTTCTTTCTTTCTTTTCTCTCTTTCTTTCTTTCTTTCTTTCTTTCTTTCTTTCTTCTTCTTTCTTCTTTCTTTCTTTCTTTCTTTCTTTCTTTCTTTCTTTCTTTCTTTCTTTCTTTCTTTCTTTCTTTCTTTCTTTCTTTCTTTCTTTCTTTCTTTCTTTCTTTCTGTCTGTGTATCTGTCTGTCTGTCTGTCTGTCTGTCTGTCTGTCTGTCTGTCTGTCTGTCTGTCTGTCTGTCTGTATGTCTGTCTGTCTGTCTGTCTGTCTGTCTGTCTGTCTCTCTCTCTAGTAATTTGCTGTTTATATTTACTCTATTTTCTCTTTCCAACTCCTAACTTTTCTTTCTTTATTTAAGCATTACATCACGCGCAATAAACCATGCCTAGGGGTGGTCGTTAGACCCCCCTAGGCATGGTTTATTTTTCACAAATCACGACTGAAAAGAGAAGTTGCCTCCATGTGGAAGCAGCTCGGAAGTGCATTCAACTGTTCTCAGTAGGACATCCAACCAACTAACACATCCAACTGTCTTTCAACTAAGACATCCAACCAACTAACACATCCAACTGTCTTTCAACTAAGGCATCCAACCAACTAACACATCCAACTGCCTTTCAACTAAGACATCCAACCAACTAACACATCCAACTGTCTTTCAACTAAGGCATCCAACCAACTAACACATCCAACTGCCTTTCAACTAAGACATCCAACCAACTAACACATCCAACTTTTCTTTAGTTTTTAACACTATGGTCGCCGAAAACGAGTTTTCACGTCATTCCGAGCCATGCTCATTCTGCCGAAGACGCCGTAACTCGTCTTTGATGTCAATATTTCAAAAATCTGTCATCGAAATCATATTCCTTTCCGGAGCCCTGAGACACAGTGCTGATCTCCTCTCAACTCTCTAGCGGTTCAAGAGCGCCATCTGGTGGCCGATCGGCAGATCGCCAACCGGATATTAACCTTTGAACCGGTAGTACTCATCCAAATGTGGTCCGGCCACTCGCTATAGCTCCCGCGACTCCATCTTGAAACACTGGATAATAGATCGCTCGCCCTAACTCAATAAACAACGTTATTTGGAACCT
>NW_028171038.1:65912-110181 GCF_963971535.1 Notolepis coatsorum | reverse complement strand
CTGAGGGGGGGCTGAGGGAGAGGGCTGGGGTTGAAGTGTGTAGTCTCACACACACACACACACACTCTCTCTTTCTCTTTCACCCCCCCCCCTCTCTTTTTTTCTTCTCTCACCCTCCTCCCTCCCTCTCCCTTTCACCTCCCCCCTCTCTCCCTCTCCCTCTCACCTCTTCCCCTCCTCTCCCTCTCTCTCTTTCTCTTTCACCCCCCCCTCTCTTTCTTTCCTTCTCTCACCCTCCTCCCTCCCTCTCCCTTTCACCTCTCTCACCTCCCCCCCTCTTTCCCTCTCCCTCCCTCTCTCTCTCTCTCTTACCCCCCCCTCTCACTCACTCCCCTCATTCCCACACCGCCTCTCTTCCCTATATTTCCCCCCCCTAGGCCCCCCGAAACGCTTCTCTTTCTCTCCTAGTTTAGGGCCTGTATATAGAGTTTTTTTTTTATGGGTTTCAAACGCAGGTGTAGTGCTAGGTATATTGTTTATTGCTGTTTACTGTAAGGTTTCAAAGGCGGTAGGTTGAGTTTGGGACTTATTATGCGTATGTTGTTGTTCCATATTCAGTTTTATTGTTATTTTTAGGGAATTTCTAGTGCTGGCAGTGGTATTGGCTGGCGTTGGCGCTACGCTTTGTTCGACGAGGCGCTCGTACTTCTTTCCTTACATTTGGACGGGGGCTCCGTGTCAGTTCATGTTGGTGGGCCGTAAGTCGGAGCATAATTACTCTACTCGGCTGCGCCTGCGATGGGGGTGTGGGTAGACAGTTCGTCGCGGCTCACTGTCTGCCTCCACGCTTTGTGCGCTGTGTGCGACTCGTCGGTGCTCGCTGTCACACTGCGCACATTTTTCATTTTACCAGGGGTACGGGGACTGCTAAACGTCGTGGCGGGGGTGGGCTCGCTGTCTGCCACCGCGCATTAACGGGGGTGCGCTATGCGTGCACTCATCAAAGGCTCGCTGCCACACTACGCGCGTCGAATTATATTGTGTGTGGGTGTTTGGGTGACTGGTTACAGTGGTGTCAGAGGTGCTGTATGTGTGTGGCTGTGGTTGTGAGTGGAATGATCTTTGATTATCCTTGAGTAGGGGGCCCGGGGTTTCGCGTTCCAGGTTCGAAACTGGGGGTGATGCCGTGGGCCGCAGGACGAGTTGGCCAGTGGAATGTCATTGGTCGGCAGGATTTTCGATGTGGGGATGGTGTCGCCGCCTGTGGTTATGAACGGGTTGTGTGACACTGTTCTAAATGCACGGGGACTTCAGTGACATAAGGCACTGAAAGTTGATTTCTGTTCCCGTGAGAAGTGCGTTATTTAACTCCTAAAGGGTTAGGTGTTACGGGGGAAATATAGTAACTGTGTGAAAGGTTATGAATGGAAAATATGTGTGTTACTGATATGTATAATGTAATATGAGCGAAATACATACTAGGCTTTCACGGACAGAAATAAATATAGTTACACATACACATAGTCATTTGCAAATAACAATTAGAGTAAAAGTGAGATTATTCACCTAAATTACCATGTCCGATACAGATGTTTAGAAATGATAGGCTGTAAATAACAAATTTCTGGTTGACCAACAGAAGGAGTCGGCTGATGCGAAATAAGTTCCCCGGAGTTGTGTTAAAGAGGATCATGAGACAACAGGATTGAGAGTCTGGGTTTCCAATGGAGACAACTGGAAAAAGATTAAGGCTGTGTCATTGATAAATCAAAAACGAAAATTGCACAAATGCTCTCATGTGATCTTAGTATAGGAGATGCCCGACATTCCATGCTTAAAGACAAATGATGGATTGTGAATGGGAAATGTCACTGATAATTAAGTGTATTTTTTGCTTCTCTCTTCACAGCTGCTCCAGGACGGATGGCCAGCGCTGACAGTTCCGAACCCCAACAGGGAAATCAAAGAGACTGTTGACAGTCAGGGGGTATAGTATCACAAGACCGAGATGATCAATTCCTGTTTACACCAATATAGAAGTGTGAGTGAAATTAACTCAAGTTTGGTAAAAATAGTTTGAATACAGAGAAACTTGCTTTCCAAACGGTGACGTTACGAGTGTTTGAAGAAAAGTGAGAATGGAAAATACACAGACAGGAGCAACCGGAGGGTTAGATGCACTGACCATAGGAAGGGTAGACAATCTGTCTATTTCAACGACTGGAGATGTCACAATAAAAGTGACGAAAAGATGGCCAAAGATATTCAGGCCATTACAGAACCTTGTAGTTAAAGGAGGCCGGTATAGAATGCGTACCCAAATCAAGATAATGCCGATAACCTCTGCAGACATTACATTGACCGAATTGGACGTTAACTTGATTGACTGGAATTTGATCGACTCCCCTCTAGTGTCCAGTGTGACGGAGGGACTGGAAATAATGTCTTTTACTCCGCCACAGGGAGTCGTTGCAGCCAGCGACCCAGAGACAGCTGTATTACCCGAGTCAATCCACGCTGAAGTGTCCGTTGCAGATGACTGCCAGTTAAAGACGTGCCTCCCTCTCGAACAACAGCTAGCCGGGGCTAGACGGGTAGTGGACTATCTCCAAGGCCTAATCCAGTCCACACAGCCCGGAGGGGAGACAGGTTCCAATCGCCTCTCTCCCTCTCCCTCGGGAGAACCAGATGGCCAGAGACGGGCCCAGTTGGGGCCACAAGGGGGTCCCGTGCCGGAACAACAACAAACCCCAATAAGACCACCCATGAGGTGGCAACCACGAGGAAAAGGTGGAGGCAGAGGCAGGAATCCGAATGGCTACCGTGTGCGGCAGGTGCATTGTTGGACGTGTGGGACCCTCGGACACATTTCTCGGGACTGTGCAGAGCGGGACCATCTATCCACAACAGGGCGTGTTTGTACAGAAACAGGTGGCGGGCCCCTCCCAACCACGGGCCCCTCTCAAGGAACTGTGACTGGACCAAATAGGTACGTGGCTTTCTCCTCCGAACAGGCTCCAGGGAACCATGGCGATGATGGCATACCACCAGGACATGTTCTGGGCCCGATGACCCCAGGGTCATCCGGTCACAGGCAACTGACCCACCGGGTCTCACAACCCGGGGGAGACCGCCAGTGTTGTTGGAGCTGTGGAGTGAAAGGTCATTTTCAAAGGTCATGTCTGCAGAGGCCACCGGCAGAATAAAAATATATGCAACTGACTAGGGTAGAGGTGGGATATATTGAATGATAAAGTATGCTCCTAATTAGATTAGAATAAAAATAGAATAAAAAATAAATAGAGGTGTTAGGTTAGGGAGGGGATTAGGCACCCCGAACCTCTAGCCTAAAACAGGCGGCAGTGGGCTCGCAAGAGTCTGGGCGCACGTTAAACACATACCTATAGTGCTGGGGAGAAACTGAAGGCCCTCGTGCGTAACGAGGTATGAAATAACATACCACTGTGGTACCGTCTAGTCGGCCCAGGAAACGTTGCACGTAAGTTGGTGTGGGCACTGGGTGGTACGTGGGCGACAGTCCACACCTAGGAGCAGGGCGGTGCACCGTAGGGGGCACAGCTCCTGCCATGAACAGGCAAGGCTGGCGAAAACGGTCAATATTTCCATGCCCAGAGCAAGCGGGGTGGGGACAAGACCGTCGGTTTCTAAACTGAGTGGCTGATAGGTACTACGGACAGTCAGCTGCTTGGGGTCCTGACTTGATGACGGACTATGAGGTCGCTATCGACTGGGTCGCCAGCCGGTCAGGAGAGCGTTATGACCCCTGCTTATAGTCACAGAAATGCAGGAAGTGGGACTGTGAGTGACTGGACAGTATGGGCATAAATGCACTTGGCTCAATGTACAGTCAGGCCACAGTAACCTTACTAGCCGATACAGGGTTAGTAGGCGAGCTGTGCTTCTGTGATCAGTGTTTTTGAAAAGAAAATGCTGGGAAGCAGAGGGATGAGGGGTGTCAATTCAGAGGAATCTGAATTGTCTCTCCTAAGATTGGAAAGGGACCCAGCCTTAAACTGCACCTGAAGGTAAACTAAGGGGACTTCTTCTGTTCATGTGAGGAGACCTTAGCCTGGAAGTGGAGGCCTGTATCCTTGGTTGGGTGAGAGGGGGTCCAGTGTAGGTGGCAATGCGGCCCTGAAAAAGCCGGTTTCCCCACACGTGGTATCTCCTGATCCTGGAGGGGAGAGGTGCATCTAAGTAGGGCAAGGAGTGCATCCGAACGGGAGGAGGGTACTCTTAACTGGAAGGAGGTTAAAAGGGTCAAAGCGGATTAGATTATGAATGAAAGTTACTAAAAGCGGATGTATGAGTGACTGACAAATGCATGAACTAATCAGACTAACAAGAGGATCAAATTATGTTAAACAGTTAATCAATATTAGACAGTGTGATGATGTGACACTGCGGCAGCTAGTGATCAGTAAATTATCCATGCTTGGTCAACATTCGGATTGATCAAAGGGTGGACTGCATGATTAAGAAATTGAAAAGACTCGTAGTTGTTTCTAGTATTTTATAGTATTGATAGAAGCGTATTAACAGTTATGAGCAATAGGATAGGTGTTTATTTACTTTTATTTTTACTTCTCTTTTCTAGTGTGTTACGAGCAATTCCTGACTTAGGCCGGGAGCGTACATTTTGTTTATTCATTTGATTTCCCTTTTTGTTTCTTAGTTAAAAATGAGCTCAGAAGAAAAAAGAAAAAGCTCACAAGTTTGGTTTATTTTTTCATTTATTGGTTTGGCAGCGTTTTCTTTGTGTTTTGTTTTCTGTTTTCTTTCTTTCTGTGTGTTTTTTCTTAGGGTACCTGGCAAGCTGGGAGTGATCTCGACACATCAGGACGGGGTAGTATATGTCTGTAAAATGGACTGGGAACAAAGTGAAGAAACATGAGCTAGTTATGGATTTTTGTTCTCCGCCCATTGAATACCCAGTTTTAGGGGCTGGGGGTGTGTCGTGGTTGGTGAAAGTGTTGGGAAGCATGATTCTCTGTACATTAATGAAGCTCAATAGGTTTGGTCGCTATTGGCCAAATTAGTCTTGTGTAGGGTGTGAACATGTGCAATTGATATTTGGCTTGTGGTGTGGAAGAGGTGTGTTTAAGGCGGACTGTGATTTGTTGCCATACACACAGGAGTACTGGGAGAGTGGAGGTGTCAGTGCTGACCGTCCGGTCCGGGTGCAGCTGTCCAGAGGACGACGGTAACGATGTTTGAATGTGTATTCCACATCGAGAGGTGGAGGAGTATACTGTTTTGACAGCATAATATAATGAGAGCCATGTGAATTTTTCAGAATTTTGAGATTTTATGATCTAGAAGCCATGAAATATATAGATAAATGATTTGGAAAAGAAAGTTGTCAAAGCTCAGACCAGTAAAGATAGTCTGAGGGATGGAAATTATGGATTCTCAATCAATTGTTGTGGTAGAAGTGTCCTGCACTGTCCCCCGAAGCGATATATATTCACTGCAGGATACGGATGGGAGATTGGGGGATCCGCAGTCATCAGAGAGTGGTACAAGGAAGACCGAGGACTCCATCGATACTGTTGATCCAGGACACTGGCTAGTGTCTACCCAGCGGTTCCATGGGGAACCACAACACTGCGGAGAACCAGGAGACGCCTACCTCTCGGGCCGGGAGAGTTTTGGCCAACGCAGTGACCGAGTCTTGAGGCTTCAGAGGGAAACGACAGACAACCAATGAGCAGACAGGCGGCTAGGCCTCAGCAACAACTCCGGCTGTCAACAGAAGCAAGGCCTCAACTATTGACCAGGGGGTCAACAAGCGAAGGGGGGGAGCTGCTATCGCCCCTATCGACGACCAGGCGGAGGGGAGGAGAAACAAACCTCTTCCACTAATCCGAGGGTCAACGGGGGTTGAGCAGCCAGCGACGACCTCCCCACCGCTGTGACAGCAATAGAAGATACAGCAGGGGGCTCTACCCCCTAATAGAGGTCAACACGAGTCAAGATGTTCTTGACAGAAGATGGGGTGTAATAGAAAGGCAATTTGCTTTCTGAGTTGCACCCAGCAGTCGTGATACTGCATCAGCTCTGAGCAACAAAGAGGAGGCCGGGTCAAATCTAGAAAACATAGACCCCCCCTCCTCAATGCTCCAAGTCAGAATTTGACAACTCACAGTTGAGACCAATGGAAATTGATCTTGGTACGAGAACAAGTTGTTAAAGACTGTGCGCACGATCACAAACTGAAATGGCTAATTTGAATTTTAGGATCTGAGTGTGGCAAATCAGATATATATTTTATCCTAATAAAATGTCTTAAGTGTTATCTAGATAGTAGTGTGTAGAGATTGATATCTATGTTTGACATATTAAGGATAGGTAAACTATCCAAGTGGGGAACTGTGGTAAATTCCCAAACCATAGATCTCATGATTAACTAATGTGTAGAAATACTTGGCCCTCAAAACAATAATTCATAGATTGTGTGTGTGTTTACATAGACTGATTGCCATTGTAGGCACACAGGTCGATTTACATATGGAGTGAGTGGTCAAATGACAGGAACCCAAGGGCCATCTGCCATGGCCTGGGAAGAGTTTAGGACAATGGGCTCTGTAAGATCGGGACAAAAGACCAAAAGGTCACGTAAACATGTTATCTCGCTGGAGTTTCCTGTGACACACACACACACATAGACACACACACACATAGTCACACACACACACATAGTCACACACACACACATAGTCACACACACACACACACACATTCACACACACACACACATTCACACACACACACACACACACACACACACAGAGAAGATCTCCAAACAAGCTAACTATTTCCTGGTATATTGTTCTAGAATTCTGAAGTCATTGAAGTAAGTTAAAATCATACTTAAAGTAGGCAATTAGTTAATGTGTCTGTGCTGTTTCCAATTTATGTTCAATTTGATTAATTGATGGTTTTATATTCTGATCTATTCTCTTCTATCCAGTTCTAATTTAATCTGTTATTCAGTTATATTCTATTCTAAAAGAATGATTAAAGTCAACAGACTTAGTGATAAAGAAATATATCTGTGTTTATGTGGGCAATTGTAATTCAAATATAGATATTAGGAAATGAAAATGATGCAATGTTTAAGGTAGATTGTTAGTATTGCAGTTATGTGAAGGGGGTTGGGCTATTAAGCCAAACCCCTAATTTTCAAATACCAGCTTAGCAGGCCTGGGATTGGAGTAAAGAATTTGGTGATGTCATTATGATGACATCACAAGATTATGCAGGTCTGGCTATAAGAATGGGGTGTGATGGGGAGAGAAGGACTCGGAAACAACCCAAACACAGGACAAGACCTCTCCACCATCCACACTCAAGGCAGGCAGGTCAGCAGGAGAACAAAGGACATCGCTTTTGGAGGGAAAACAGACTGCTTTGTTTTGTCAGCCAGACAACAAAGACCATCAACAACTTATCAACTATCATTCTTTATACTGTAATATTAGTCTGGTTGTATCACTCACGGCATAGTGTTTGTGATCACAACTATAGCATTTTCTTATTGTAATTTGTATACACTCTTAAACTTTGATTAAACAACTGCTATATAACCTTTTTCCTCCTAATTCCTTCTGCCTGCACTGCTCAGTTTGAAGAGAAGTGATTCCCAGAGCTTTAAAGTATTGAATCACAACGCAGAGTACTAACGCAGCCCGGTTCTGATCAGAGCAGAACCGAAATAGCTTGGGAAATCCACTTCAAGCTTCTTCCTGTCTGGCTTTGTGCAGTTGTTTTTAAAGCCTAAATGCCGCCCCTGAGAGAACGACGACTTGATTCGTCAAGGGGCGGAGCTCTACTTCCTGATTGGCTAAGGCGCATAGCGGCCATTTTAGAAGTCACACAAGCACCAAATATGGAGTATTATTTGAATCTAGAGGTAGTCCTGGCTATTTTTAAGCACAAAAGTACTGTTCTGTTTTAACGTTTTTAAAGTATACAGCATTTCATTTTACTGACTAATAGATTAAAGATTAGTTATGACAAGACTTAAACAATGTATTTAAGTCTTTTCCAGAAGTCTGTGGCTTTTCTAAAGCCCCAATTTAGCCCTATTGGTTGGTTTTAACAAAAACAAAGGAATTCTATCTTTCTATTTTTCAAGTAACAGGTTATTTTACTATTCTCCAAGTATTTTAAGTCTACTTGCAACGGTTTATTTAATCCAAACTAGGTTTTGTTATCTAACTTATCATTTAATGTGTCTAAAAACAGCCTACGTTGTTTTAAACGGACTGAAATTAAAAGGTCTGTATTTTACTGATATTTTGAGGTACAGTATTTAATGTCTATTTACATTAAAAATACGTTTTAAACCAAAGCTATTTTCATCTGTTCTAGCAAGACAGGAGGAGCCTCTTGGTTACAGGCGTTTCCTCTGTGTCTTGCAGGAACACACGACACTCTTTGAAGTGATGTAGCAAAATGCTCTCCCAGGGATGTGTTATCTACAGTTGAATAGCAAATGGATGATTACTTCATCCCCCCAAGCTCGGGGTAACTTCTAAGACCTTTCTCTACAAAACAGTTGGCTGACAACCTATTCAGCCCTTGGCTGGGGGCTGCAAAAGTCTATTGTTGGAATGTTTACAGAGAGGGGGGAAAGGAGTAATCTTAAGACTGTATTTAAATTTATGGTGTCATTTCCACCACCTGTGGTATCCAGAGGAACAAGACACACAGTATTCGCTTCCAATTCCATGACCAGCTTTCCAGTCTAATGGTAGATTTATTCAACACTATTATTAGTTGTGCTTATTTTTAGAAGTCCAATTGGTATTTATCCTTAGCTTTGCCAGTTTATAATTACTTAACTACTATTTGGGGGAAAAACAGAACGCTATATTTTAAGAACAGCATGAATCTTATTGAATACAGCAGAATTTGGCCAGAATTGTATTGAACTATCAGAGTATTTACTGGATTTAATTGTTTTCTCCTATCACCAAAATTACACACAGCCGTCGCTAAAGATTTCTGGGAGTTAAAGCATGGTTATGAGTCAGAATATACCACAATGTAACAGTGTTGGGTGACCTCTTTTAAATGTAACAGTGTTGGGCGACTCTTTTAAATGTAACAGTGTTGGGCGACCTCTTTTAAATGTAACAGTGTTGGGCGAACTCTTTTAAATGTAACAGTGGGGGGCGACCTCTTTTAAATGTAACAGTGTTGGGTGACCTCTTTTAAATGTAACAGTGTTGGGCGACCTCTTTTAAATGTAACAGTGTTGGGCGACCTCTTTTAAATGTAACAGTGTTGGGCGACCTCTTTTAAATGTAACAGTGTTGGGCGACCTCTTTTAAAAGTAACAGTGTTGGGCGACCTCTTTTAAATGTAACAGTGTTGGGCGACCTCTTTTACATGTAACAGTGTTGGGCGACCTCTTTTAAATGTAACAGTGTTGGGCGACCTCTTTTAAATGTAACAGTGTTGGGCGACCTCTTTTAAATGTAAGTGTTGGGCGACCTCTTTTAAATGTAAGTGTTGGGCGACCTCTTTTAAATGTAAGTGTTGGGCGACCTCTTTTAAATGTAAGTGTTGGGCGACCTCATTTAAATGTAACAGTGTTGGGCGACCTCTTTTAAATGTAAGTGTTGGGTGACCTCTTTTAAATGTAACAGTGTTGGGCGACCTCTTTTAAATGTAACAGTGTTGGGCGACCTCATTTAAATGTAACAGTGTTGGGCGACCTCATTTAAATGTAACAGTGTTGGGTGACCTCTTTTAAATGTAACAGTGTTGGGCGACCTCTTTTAAATGTAACAGTGTTGGGCGACCTCTTTTAAATGTAACAGTGTTGGGTGACCTCTTTTAAATGTAACAGTGTTGGGCGACCTCTTTTAAATGTAACAGTGTTGGGCGACCTCTTTTAAATGTAACAGTGTTGTGCGACCTCTTTTAAATGTAACAGTGTTGGGCGACCTCTTTTAAATGTAACAGTGTTGGGCGACCTCTTTTAAATGTAACAGTGTTGGGCGACCTCTTTTAAATGTAACAGTGTTGGGCGACCTCTTTTAAATGTAACAGTGTTGGGTGACCTCTTTTAAATGTAACAGTGTTGGCGACCTCTTTTAAATGTAACAGTGTTGGGCGACCTCTTTTAAATGTAACAGTGTTGGGCGACCTCTTTTAAATGTAACAGTGTTGGGCGACCTCTTTTAAATGTAAGTGTTGGGCCACCTCTTTTAAATGTAACAGTGTTGGGCGACCTCTTTTAAATGTAACAGTGTTGGGCGACCTCATTTAAATGTAACAGTGTTGGGCGACCTCATTTAAATGTAACAGTGTTGGGCGACCTCTTTTAAATGTAACAGTGTTGGGCGACCTCTTTTAAATGTAACAGTGTTGGGCGACCTCTTTTAAATGTAACAGTGTTGGGCGACCTCTTTTAAATGTAAGTGTTGGGCCACCTCTTTTAAATGTAACAGTGTTGGGCGACCTCTTTTAAATGTAACAGTGTTGGGCGACCTCATTTAAATGTAACAGTGTTGGGCGACCTCATTTAAATGTAACAGTGTTGGGCGACCTCTTTTAAATGTAACAGTGTTGGGCGACCTCTTTTAAATATAACAGTGTTGGGTGACCTCTTTTAAATGTAAGTGTTGGGCGACCTCTTTTAAATGTAAGTGTTGGGTGACCTCTTTTAAATGTAACAGTGTTGGGCGACCTCTTTTAAATGTAACAGTGTTGGGTGACCTCTTTTAAATGTAAGTGTTGGGCGACCTCTTTTAAATGTAAGTGTTGGGCGACCTCTTTTAAATGTAACAGTGTGTTGGGTTATTTCTTTTAAATGTAACAGTGTGTTGGGTTATTTCTTTTAAATGTAACAGTGTTGGGTTATTTCTTTTAAATGTAACAGTGTGTTGGGTTATTTCTTTTAAATGTAACAGTGTTGGGCGACCTCTTTTAAATGTAACAGTGTTGGGCGACCTCATTTAAATGTAACAGTGTTGGGCGACCTCATTTAAATGTAACAGTGTTGGGCGACCTCTTTTAAATGTAACAGTGTTGGGCGACCTCTTTTAAATGTAACAGTGTTGGGTGACCTCTTTTAAATGTAAGTGTTGGGCGACCTCTTTTAAATGTAAGTGTTGGGCGACCTCTTTTAAATGTAACAGTGTTGGGCGACCTCTTTTAAATGTAACAGTGTTGGGTGACCTCTTTTAAATGTAAGTGTTGGGCGACCTCTTTTAAATGTAAGTGTTGGGCGACCTCTTTTAAATGTAACAGTGTGTTGGGTTATTTCTTTTAAATGTAACAGTGTGTTGGGTTATTTCTTTTAAATGTAACAGTGTTGGGTTATTTCTTTTAAATGTAACAGTGTGTTGGGTTATTTCTTTTAAATGTAACAGTGTTGGGCGACCTCATTTAAATGTAACAGTGTTGGGCGACCTCATTTAAATGTAACAGTGTTGGGCGACCTCTTTTAAATGTAACAGTGTTGGGCGACCTCTTTTAAATGTAACAGTGTTGGGTGACCTCTTTTAAATGTAAGTGTTGGGCGACCTCTTTTAAATGTAAGTGTTGGGCGACCTCTTTTAAATGTAACAGTGTTGGGCGACCTCTTTTAAATGTAACAGTGTTGGGTGACCTCTTTTAAATGTAAGTGTTGGGCGACCTCTTTTAAATGTAAGTGTTGGGCGACCTCTTTTAAATGTAACAGTGTGTTGGGTTATTTCTTTTAAATGTAACAGTGTTGGGTTATTTCTTTTAAACGCCCAATCTGGAATCATAGTTGATCATTGTGGATTGAAGGCCTATTTCCACTCATAAATTAATTTATTGTAGTTACGCTGCTGGCCAGTATGAGTACTACCATACTGTCTCTATACCTGTATCACTGTACATGTTATACTGCAACTCTGTACATACATCTGATTAGCACTATTACTCAGTAGTACTCATTTATATATTTTATACCCAGTTTAATCACCTGTACATTGCATATTGCTGTTGCACTTTACTATTACATTTGCACTCTGGTTGGATGCCAAACTTATTTCCATTATACTGTACTGTATAATGACATTTCAATCGAATCTAATCGAATCTAATCTAATACTGGCACGTGCCTTCACATGTGGCATTCGATCTGTGACTTTCATGGCATGATTTGTCTTTTCTTCTTTAGCTGAAGTCACACGACAAAAGAAAACACTCATTAGAGAGACGCGTGTTTTCAACCTGCACATCCCACAGGCGGCCAGGGGGGGCGTCACAGCTCTGATCCATCCCAGCCCTGTGGACCAGCCAGGGGGGGCGTCACAGCTCTGATCCATCCCAGCCCTGTGGACCAGGCAGGTGGGGCGTCACAGCTCTGATCCATACCAGCCCTGTGGACCAGGCCAGGGGGGGCGTCACAGCTCTGATCCATCCCAGCCCTGTGGACCAGAGGCCAGGGGGGGCGTCACAGCTCTGATCCATCCCAGCCCTGTGGACCAGGCAGGTGGGGCGTCACAGCTCTGATCCATCCCAGCCCTGTGGACCAGCCAGGGGGGGCGTCACAGCTCTGATCCATCCCAGCCCTGTGGACCAGGCAGGTGGGGCGTCACAGCTCTGATCCATCCCAGCCCTGTGGACCAGGCCAGGGGGGGCGTCACAGCTCTGATCCATCCCAGCCCTGTGGACCAGAGGCCAGGGGGGCGTCACAGCTCTGATCCATCCCAGCCCTGTGGACCAGGCAGGGGGGGCGTCACAGCTCTGATCCATCCCAGCCCTGTGGACCAGCCAGGGGGGGGCGTCACAGCTCTGATCCATCCCAGCCCTGTGGACCAGGCAGGTGGGGCGTCACAGCTCTGATCCATCCCAGCCCTGTGGACCAGGCCAGGGGGGGCGTCACAGCTCTGATCCATCCCAGCCCTGTGGACCAGGCCAGGGGGGGCGTCACAGCTCTGATCCATCCCAGCCCTGTGGACCAGGGGGGGGCGTCACAGCTCTGATCCATCCCAGCCCTGTGGACCAGCCAGGTGGGGCGTCACAGCTCTGATCCATCCCAGCCCTGTGGACCAGCCAGGTGGGGCGTCACAGCTCTGATCCATCCCAGCCCTGTGGACCAGCCAGGTGGGGCGTCACAGCTCTGATCCATCCCAGCCCTGTCGACCAGGCCAGGGGGGGCGTCACAGCTCTGATCCATCCCAGCCCTGTGGACCAGCCAGGTGGGGCATCACAGCTCTGATCCATCCCAGCCCTGTGGACCAGGCCAGGGGGGGCGTCACAGCTCTGATCCATCCCAGCCCTGTGGACCAGGTGGCCAGGGGGGGCGTCACAGCTCTGATCCATCCCAGCCCTGTGGACCAGGTGGCCAGGGGGGGCGTCACAGCTCTGATCCATCCCAGCCCTGTGGACCAGCCAGGGGGGGCGTCACAGCTCTGATCCATCCCAGCCCTGTGGACCAGGCCAGGGGGGGCGTCACAGCTCTGATCCATCCCAGCCCTGTGGACCAGAGGCCAGGGGGGGCGTCACAGCTCTGATCCATCCCAGCCCTGTGGACCAGGTGGCCAGGGGGGGCGTCACAGCTCTGATCCATCCCAGCCCTGTGGACCAGCCAGGGGGGGCGTCACAGCTCTGATCCATCCCAGCCCTGTGGACCAGGTGGCCAGGGGGGGCGTCACAGCTCTGATCCATCCCAGCCCTGTGGACCAGGGGGGGGCGTCACAGCTCTGATCCATCCCAGCCCTGTGGACCAGCCAGGGGGGGCGTCACAGCTCTGATCCATCCCAGCCCTGTGGACCAGGGGGGGGCGTCACAGCTCTGATCCATCCCAGCCCTGTGGACCAGCCAGGGGGGGCGTCACAGCTCTGATCCATCCCAGCCCTGTGGACCAGGCCAGGGGGGGCGTCACAGCTCTGATCCATCCCTGCCCTGTGGACCAGGCCAGGGGGGGCGTCACAGCTCTGATCCATCCCAGCCCTGTGGACCAGAGGCCAGGGGGGGCGTCACAGCTCTGATCCATCCCAGCCCTGTGGACCAGGCCAGGTGGGGGCGTCACAGCTCTGATCCATCCCAGCCCTGTGGACCAGAGGCCAGGGGGGGCGTCACAGCTCTGATCCATCCCAGCCCTGTGGACCAGAGGCCAGGGGGGGCGTCACAGCTCTGATCCAGCCGGCTGACCTTTTCCATCCTCCATGGTTCTATGATTCAATTCAAACGATTCAGAATTATAATGACAATATGTTTTTATCAGGGCTGTCAGTTTATCGCGTTAATTAGATTAATTAATTACACAGCAAATTATCGCGTTATGAAAATTGACGCAAAATTAATTACAGCCGACCTATATTTACTTTAGACAAGTGGCAAATCGGTGCGCTTTTATTTTGAAATCCACGCTTGAGTTGGGCGTATTAAACTTGGCCCATTGAATGACCCGTAGCCTACTTGATCGTCACTTCACACATGCGTCGTCTATCAAACAAAACAAACACACAAAGGAATTAGCTCAGCTGGAACAAGATGTCAGCATCACCCGAGGCGATACTCCTGGGACCTATGAACGGCAAGTTCAATTTCAAAAAGAATATAGATGGGACAGTAAACAAGACCATTGTAATATGTAGCTTATGTCAAAAAGAATTTGCGTATCACCGAAGCTGCTCTAGTCTAACGTATCACATGAACGCTAAACATGTCCAGGCAAGTTGTTCGAGCAGCTCCAGTGTAGCTAACGTTAGCTCCAGAGCAACTCGCACGCTTCGTCAAACCACTCTTGGAGAATTACCGTTAGGCAAACGGTTGAGTAAATCCACCACAGACAAACTAACCAACAGCGTCGCGAAGTGGATAGCAAAATATTGTAGGCCAATAGCTATAGTGGAAGATAAGGGTTTAGCGGAGTCATTTCGAATAGCGTCGTCTGACCCAAATTACAAGCTACCCTCGAGAGCTACAGTGATGAAAAGGATCCACAACATGTATGACACAGAGAGGGAGGCGAGGGAAGAAGTGTTGGCACGGGCTGGCCCAATGGCCCTAACGGGTGATCACTGGACGTCGGTGGGCAATCATAATTATTTGGGTGTCACAGTGCACTTGATCGATACTGAGTGGAAACTGCAATCATTTGCATTAACAGTGACCAAAACTGTGGGCCGCCATTTCGCCGATGCGTGTGCTGAACAGTTCAACACAGTAATAGAGGAGTGGAATATAAAAGATAAAGTCACATCTATTGGGACTGATTCCGCCCGTAATATGATAGCAGCAGCGCGCTATATGCCGTTCCAGCACATGCCATGTGCTGCACACGTGCTGCAAAGAACCATCACAGTCTCCCTTGAGGACAGAAGCCTTGACACCACCCTGGCAAAGTGCCGCAAGATTGTAGGCCACTTCAAGCACAGCCCTGCCAGTACAGAAGAACTGCAGCAGCAGCAGACTGCCCTCGGACAAGCAAAAGAGCCCATGATACAAGATGTATCCACAAGGTGAGACTGTTTAACTACCTGTTGTATGCTTAGGGTAAATTTAGTGTGTGTGTGTGTTTATTTCTTTGTGTTCTGTACAATTGCATCATGCTGCATTAACAACCCCCAGTGGGACTAATAGTTATTTTATTGAATTGGAAGGTGGAATTCGACACTGGCCATGATCTCACGGTACCTGAGGAACCAGGAGGCTGTGACTGCCACTTTGGCCCAACAGAACCACAAGCTGTCCATGCTGACCCCCACAGAGTGTGACAAACTGAAGAAGCTGGAGCTTGTACTTGAGCCCTGCAGGTAAGTGTCTCTCCCTCTCTCTCTCCCCCCATACACCCCCCTCCTCTCTCTCTCTCCCCCATACACACACATCACACCCCACTCTCTCTCTCCCATACACACACCTCACCCCCCAATCTCCCCCATACACACACCTATCTCTCTCCCATACACACACCTCACCCCCCCCTCTCTCCCCCATACACACACCTATCTCTCCCATACACACACCTCACCCCCCCTCTCTCCCCCATACACACACCTATCTCTCTCCCATACACACACCTCACCCCCCCCCCTCTCTCCCCCATACACACACCTATCTCTCCCATACACACACCTCACCCCCCCCTCTCTCCCCCATACACACACATATCTCTCTCCCATACACACACCTCACCCCCCCCCTCTCTCCCCCATACACACACCTCACCCCTCTCTCTCCCATACACACACCTCACCCCCCCCCCTCTCTCCCCCATACACACACCTATCTCTCTCCCATACACACACCTCACCCCCCCTCTCTCCCCCATACACACACCTATCTCCCTCTCATACACACACCTTCACCTCTTTCTCTCTCGCTCTCTTGTTTCACTGCAGGTATGTGACTGAGCTCCTTGGAGGGGAAACCTACGTCTCATGCTCTGTGGTGCTCCCCGCACTCTGCCACCTAAACCGCATCATGGACCTCAACGAGGAGGATCCGGGCTACATGGTAAAGTTCAAGGCCAGCTTCACGAAGGACCTGGACGCACGCAAAGCGACCCTCAACAACAGATGGCTGAAGCTGGCTACAGCCCTCGACCCGCGATTCAAGGACTTGAAGAGCGTACCAAAGGACGAGAGGGATGAGGTGTGTGTGTGAATGAGAAGACCAGTGTTACGTCCTTAGGCTGTCATGAAAAGTCCTATGCAACTAATTAATTGTCCCTCTTATTAGGTGTGGACCTGGCTTAAAGAGATGCTGCCAGGACCAGAAGCAGACAAAGCTGCTCCACAAGCCACAGAGGACGAGCCACCAGCGAAGAGGACCCTCCTCCTGCTGTCTTCAGACTCTGATTCAGATGAAGTCAGGGTACTGTCAGGACAATTAGACCTCTACAAAGCTGAGCCCAGCATCGGAATGAATGACTGTCCACTGGAGTGGTGGGCAGCTCACGCAAAAGCCTATGGACAGCTGTCTCCTCTTGCTCGCAAATATCTGGCTACTCCTGCTACCTCTGTGCCATGTGAGAGGCTATTTTCACTTGCAGGTCACATAGTCCAAAAGAAGAGGGCAGCCTTACTCTCAGACAATGTAAACAAGCTTGTTTGTCTTAGCAATTGGCTCAAGGAATAGATTTGTCATGCATACAGTAGACCCTGCACTAGACCCTGCACTAGACCCTGCAGTCATGCCCCAGACCCTGTAGTAGACCCTGTAGTCATGCCCCCAGAAACTGTAGTAGACCCTGTAGTCATGCCCCCAGACACTGTAGTAGACCCTGTAGTCATGCCCCCAGACACTGTAGTAGACCCTGTAGTCATGCCCCCAGACACTGTAGTAGACCATGCCCCCAGACACTGTACTAGACCCTGTAGTCATGCCCCCAGACACTGTACTAGACCCTGTAGTCATGCCCCCAGACCCTGTAGTCATGCCCCCAGACACTGTAGTAGACCATGCCCCCAGATACTGTACTAGACCCTGTAGTCATGCCCCCAGACACTGTAGTAGACCCTGTAGTCATGCCCCCAGACACTGTAGTAGACCATGCCCCCAGACACTGTACTAGACCCTGTAGTCATGCCCCCAGACACTGTAGTAGACCATGCCCCCAGACACTGTACTAGACCCTGTAGTCATGCCCCCAGACACTGTAGTAGACACTGTAGTCATGCCCCCAGACACTGTAGTAGACACTGTAGTCATGCCCCCAGACACTGTAGTAGACACTGTAGTCATGCCCCCAGACACTGTAGTAGACCCTGTAGTCATGCCCCCAGACACTGTACTAGACCCTGTAGTCATGCCCCCAGACACTGTACTAGACCCTGTAGTCATGCCCCCAGACACTGTACTAGACCCTGTAGTCATGCCCCCAGACACTGTACTAGACCCTGTAGTCATGCCCCCAGACACTGTACTAGACCCTGTAGTCATGCCCCCAGACACTGTACTAGACCCTGTAGTCATGCCCCCAGACACTGTAGTAGACACTGTAGTAGACCCTGTAGTCATGCCCCCAGACACTGTACTAGACCCTGTAGTCATGCCCCCAGACACTGTAGTAGACACTGTACTAGACCCTGTAGTCATGCCCCCAGACACTGTAGTAGACACTGTACTAGACCCTGTAGTCATGCCCCCAGACACTGTAGTAGACACTGTACTAGACCCTGTAGTCATGCCCCCAGACACTGTAGTAGACACTGTACTAGACCCTGTAGTCATGCCCCTAGACCCTGTAGTCATGCCCCCAGACACTGTACTAGACCCTGTAGTCATGCCCCCAGACACTGTACTAGACCTTGTAGTCATGCCCCCAGACACTGTAGTAGACCCTGTAGTCATGCCCCCAGACACTGTAGTAGACACTGTACTAGACCCTGTAGTCAGTATATTAATATTTGAATAGTCATATTTGGCACTATATCGTCGAGTTGGACGTAGTCTATTAAGCTAATAATAGTCTGTTAATATATAGTGCTTTGTGCGGTGAGAATACTACCATAGTCAGTACCCCATTGTTTCGGGCAGAGAACTGGCTGCTTATCCAGGGTGGTTGACCCCACGTGAAGCTGCACCCGAGGAGCCCCAGAGCCGACGAGCGAGTGGACCTGTATACCGGATTATTCTGCCGACGACAGCCCGCCTTCCCAGGCACGGATTATGCTTTGTGTACTTTGATTATTCCATGGATAAAGACCCCCGACACTGCCGTGTGTTGGAACCCCCCCCCCCCCTGGAGAGGACGCAAGGTGAGGAGACGCTCTGCAAGACGAGGTCGCTTCACGTCTCTCCTCCGTGGACCGGATGACGCCGGCCCACAAAGAGTCCACCTGCTTTCATCTGTGGTCCAAGGATCGCCGGCGCATTGAACGGCACTACAGTGGGTTCACCTGGGATACCCTTGGCCGGATGAGGCAGCCGGATTCTACCCCCCCCCCCCCTCCTACTCCTGTCGGCTTACAAGCGACCGGATTAACCCCCCCCTAGTGTGTCCAGTATATAATCATTAAAGTATCATTGCTGTTATTCCCTAAACTATTCCAGGTCGTACTGTACTAGACCCTGTAGTCATGCCCCCAGAAACTGTAGTAGACCCTGTAGTCATGCCCCCAGACACTGTACTAGACCCTATAGTCATGCCCCCAGACACTGTAGTAGACCCTGTAGTCATGCCCCCAGAAACTGTAGTAGACCCTGTAGTCATGCCCCCAGACACTGTAGTAGACCCTGTAGTCATGCCCCCAGACACTGTAGTAGACACTGTACTAGACCCTGTAGTCATGCCCCCAGACACTGTAGTAGACACTGTACTAGACCCTGTAGTCATGCCCCCAGACACTGTAGTAGACACTGTACTAGACCCTGTAGTCATGCCCCCAGACACTAGCTTGCTGTGGGCTGTTTTGATTTTTGAGGATACTGTAGCTTAGTGTAAACTGTTATTGGCTGTATCAGCAACAAATGTTACCTTATTGAGAGGTATGTTTTCATTCATTTTATTTTATTCAATTTAATAAAATTGATTTCTAAAGCATTCTTCACTTGCAGGTCACATAGTCCAAAAGAAGAGGGCAGCCTTACACACAGACAATGTAAACAAGCTGAAGCTTGTTTGTCTTAGCAATTGGCTCAAGGAATAGATGTCATGCATACAGTAGACCCTGTAGTAAACCCTGCACTAGACCCTGATTTTTGAGGATACTGTAGCTTAGTGTAAACTGTTATTGGCTGTATCGGCAACAAATGTTACCTTATTGAGAGGTATGTTTTCATTCATTTTATTTATTTATTTATTCAATTTAATAGAATTGATTTCTAAAGCATTCTTCACTTGCAGGTCACATAGTCCAAAAGAAGAGGGCAGCCTTACACTCAGACAATGTAAACAAGCTGAGGAATAGATGTCATGCATACAGTAGACCCTGTAGTAGACCCTGCACTAGATCCTGCAGTAGACCCTGCAGTAGACCCTGATTTGAGGATACTGTAGCTTAGTGTAAACTGTTAGCTGTATCAGCAACAAATGTTACCTTATTGAGAGGTATGTTTTAATTTTATTTATTTTATTTATTTAATAAAATTGATTTCTAAAGCATTCTTCTTGGTGTATTTAATTGATCAGTCACCTGCCACAATAATGTAATGTCCTTGAATTTTAAATATTTATATGAATATGAAATATAAATATGCGATTAAAATGCGATTAATTAGATTAATTAATTACAAAACCTGTAATTAATTAGATTAAAAATTTTAATCGCCTGACAGCACTAGTTTTTATCTAATCTAATCTGATCTAATCTAATTGAATGACCTCACTGTCAATAGAAGGACTACGCATAATGTGACAGTAGAACACAATATTTTCCCGAAACCGTAAATTGTTTGTATTTCAACTGTTTATTTCAAAATGGGCTGTGCACTTTGAATACGGAAAAATTAAATCATGACCTATTTGATCATTTTGTGGAAATGCTGCCTAGGTGCTTTATTCACAGACGGAGGTTTGCTGAGGCTTAACGGAAGTCTGCATTGGTTTGTGACAATAGACAGAGCCACAATGCGCAACATGCACAATTTCCCAGGTTTCTTCCGTGGCCTGCTAACCTATTTCAGAGATTGGTGTACTTGTGGTGGGGCAGCAGACAAACGGCACATGTATCTTTGACTAATAGGCCAACAATTATCACATGTATCTTTGACTAATAGGCCAACAATTATCACATGTATCTTTGACTAATAGGCCAACAATAATCACATGTATCTTTGACTAATAGGCCAACAATTATCACATGTATCTTTGACTAATAGGCCAACAATTATCACATGTATCTTTGACTAATAGGCCAACAATTATCACATGTATCTTTGACTAATAGGCCAACAATTATCCCATGTATTTTTTTTACTAATAGGCCAACAATTATCACATGTATCTTTGACTAATAGGCCAACAATTATCACATGTATCTTTGACTAATAGGCCAACAATTATCACATGTATCTTTGACTAATAGGCCAACAATTATCCCATGTATCTTTGACTAATAGGCCAACAATTATCACATGTATCTTTGACCAATAGGCCAACAATTATCACATGTATCTTTGACTAATAGGCCAACAATTATCACATGTATCTTTGACTAATAGGCCAACAATTATCACATGTATCTTTGACTAATAGGCCAACAATTATCACATGTATCTTTGACCAATAGGCCAACAATTATCACATGTATCTTTGACTAATAAGACAACAATTATCACATGTATCTTTGACTAATAGGCCAACAATTATCACATGTATCTTTGACTAATAAGCCAACAATTATCCCATGTATCTTTGACTAATAAGACAACAATTATCACATGTATCTTTGACTAATAGGCCAACAATTATCACATGTATCTTTGACTAATAGGCCAACAATTATCACGATTACATCAGGGTCCCCCATTTTCAATTCATCATGCGTGCGTGCGCGTGTGTGTGTGTGTGTGTGTGTGTGTGTTGTAAAGCTGATGGAACAGGACACGAGGTGTATGTATCTGTAAGCTTCCATGTACTGCAGTATTATGCATGATTGGATATAATATTTTATTTATTTCTTCTAATTTAGTGTATGTATTCTACTACGACCCTGCACAATTGTACAGCACTGTCCTATATTATATTATATTGTATTTTTATTCTAATTTAGTTTATACATACTGTATATTCCATGATTCTACTTTAATTGTCTGTTTTGTTGACGCACCAAACGACCAAGTTCCTTGTACGCGCAAACTTACTTGGCAATAAAGACTATTCTGATTCTGATTCTGATTCTCATTCTGATTCATGGATCAACTAAGCCACTAAATCTCAGGTTTCGGTTACAATGCAATCAATGGAACAACATGCAACATATGGGCTAATTTACCCAATTACCCCCCGTTAATTAATACAGCTGAGACAGAACAAGTCACTCTACATGCGCTTCATTCTCTGCTTCTTGCCATTCTAACCATAGAAACAGCTAACGGCAATCTTCCACCACCACTAGGGGCGACAGTGGCCCGGGAGGCAGAGCAGTGGGCTGGTCATCCGGAGGTTCCCGGTTCGATTCCCGCATCGCCCCGGCAAGCGTGTCGAAATGTATCTTTGACTAATAAGACAACAATTATCACATGTATCTTTGACTAATAGGCCAACAATTATCACATGTATCTTTGACTAATAGGCCAACAATTATCACATGTATCTTTGACTAATCGGCCAACAATTATCACATGTATCTTTGACTAATAGGCCAACAATTATTACATGTATCTTTGACTAATAGGCCAACAATTATCACATGTATCTTTGACTAATAGGCCAACAATTATCACATGTATCTTTGACTAATAGGCCAACAATTATCAAGTTTCAAGTTTCAAGTTTCTTTAATAGTTGTCATACAGAAGTACAGAATACTTTCATACAAAATGCTTCTTACTGTTACGCTCCAGAGACTGTGCTAGACAAGATAGTATCAAATAACATAGTATAGCATGTAGTTTAGAAGAAGAAAATGAGGTCACAGTGTTCGGTATAGACATATGTACAATGTTCTGAGTTACCATATAATATACAGTACTATGCAGTGTACTAATGTACAGTACTATATAGTGCAAAGCAGAAATGGGATGAGGTACAATTTAGGTACAATTTACAGTAAGGTGTACGAGTTGTAGTGCAATCCTTCATCAATAAATATAAAGTGTGGGGAGTGGGTGCTACAGTGTGTTTGTTTAAAGTGGGTGTGTGCTATAAAGTGTGTGGAGTGGGTGCTACAGTGTGTTTGTTTAAAGTGAGTGTGTGCGTGTGGATGTGTGTGCTATGTGCGTTTGGTGGTTGTTGTTGTGTAGGGGAGGATCTATGGTGGTTGTTGTTGTGTAGTGTTCATTCATTGTTCGTTTAGCAGCCTGATGGCCTGGGGATAGAAGCTTATCACATGTATCTTTGACTAATAGGCCAACAATTATCACATGTATCTTTGACTAATAGGCCAACAATTATCACATGTATCTTTGACTAATAGGCCAACAATTATTACATGTATCTTTGACTAATAGGCCAACAATTATCACATGTATCTTTGACTAATAGGCCAACAATTATCACATGTATCTTTGACTAATAGGCCAACAATTATCACATGTATCTTTGACTAATAGGCCAACAATTATTACATGTATCTTTGACTAATAGGCCAACAATTATCACATGTATCTTTGACTAATAGGCCAACAATTATCACATGTATCTTTGACTAATCGGCCAACAATTATCACATGTATTTTTTACTAATAGGCCAACAATTATCACATGTATCTTTGACTAATAGGCCAACAATTATCACATGTATCTTTGACTAATAGGCCAACAATTATCACATGTATCTTTGACTAATAAGCCAACAATTATCACATGCATCTTTGACTAATAGGCCAACAATTATCACATGTATCTTTGACTAATAGGCCAACAATTATCACATGTATCTTTGACTAATAGGCCAACAATGATCACATGTATCTTTGACTAATCGGCCAACAATTATCACATGTATCTTTGACTAATCGGCCAACAATTATCACATGTATCTTTGACTAATAGGCCAACAATTATCACATGTATCTTTGACTAATAGGCCAACAATTATTACATGTATCTTTGACTAATAGGCCAACAATTATCACATGTATCTTTGACTAATAGGCCAACAATTATCACATGTATCTTTGACTAATAGGCCAACAATTATCACATGTATCTTTGACTAATAGGCCAACAATTATTACATGTATCTTTGACTAATAGGCCAACAATTATCACATGTATCTTTGACTAATAGGCCAACAATTATTACATGTATCTTTGACTAATAGGCCTACAATTATCACATGTATCTTTGACTAATAGGCCAACAATTATTACATGTATTGTTGACTAATAGGCCAACAATTATCCCATGTATTTGTGGCAACAGATTTGTCTGTGAATGCTAGCATCTCTCATTGGGTCCTGAGAGCTTATCATCGCACAATATATTACACCGCGAGCTGCAACTGTGAAATTACAATATCATGCCACTTCATCATATTCTTAATTTCTTATCTCAGATGGACCATAGTCTAAACAAGCCGGCATGTTTATTCAGCGATTCATCTCCAGCATCAATAAATCTCAGAAATGTGTTTCAGTTCTCTAGTTATTTCCTCATCCTCCCCGTATACAAATAGCTCAGGGGCCAATTTAGATGAGACTGCATGCCATGGAAGCGCCTCTGTTGCTGTATTATAGCTGTGTATCATTGTTGTGATCCCTGAGCGGTGCGGCCCTCCCCCTCTGTACTCACCCGGCTCTCTGATTGGGCAGGAGGGGAGTCTAGGTGCGGCCCTCCCCCTCTGTACTCACCCGGCTCTCTGATTGGGCAGGAGGGGAGTCTAGGTGCGGCCCTCCCCCTCTGTACTCACCCGGCTCTCTGATTGGGCAGGAGGGGAGTCTAGGTGCGTCTCCTCCCCTCTGTACTCACCCGGCTCTCTGATTGGGCAGGAGGGGAGTCTAGGTGCGTCTCCTCCCCTCTGTACTCACCCGGCTCTCTGATTGGGCAGGAGGGGAGTCTAGGTGAGGCCCCTCCCCCTCTGTACTCACCCGGCTCTCTGATTGGGCAGGAGGGGAGTCTAGGTGAGGCCCCTCCCCCTCTGTACTCACCCGGCTCTCTGATTGGGCAGGAGGGGAGTCTAGGTGAGGCCCCTCCCCCTCTGTACTCACCCGGCTCTCTGATTGGGCAGGAGGGGAGTCTAGGTGAGGCCCCTCCCACTCTGTAATCACCTGGCTCTCTGATTGGGCAGGAGGGGAGTCTAGGTGAGGCCCCTCCCACTCTGTAATCACCTGGCTCTCTGATTGAGCAGGAGGGGAGTCTAGGTGCGTCCCCTCCCCCTCTGTAATCACCCGGCTCTCTGATTGGGCAGGAGGGGAGTCTAGGTGAGGCCCCTCCCACTCTGTAATCACCTGGCTCTCTGATTAGGCAGGAGGGGAGTCTAGGTGAGGCCTCTCCCACTCTGTACTCACCCGGCTCTCTGATTGGGCAGGAGGGGAGTCTAGGTGAGGCCCCTCCCCCTCTGTAATCACCTGGCTCTCTGATTGGGCAGGAGGGGAGTCTAGGTGAGGCCCCTCCCACTCTGCAATCACCCGGCTCTCTGATTGGGCAGGAGGGGAGTCTAGGTGAGTCTCCTCCCCTCTGTACTCACCTGGCTCTCTGATTGGGCAGGAGGGGAGTTATAGGTGAGGCCCCTCCCCCTCTGTAATCACCCGGCTCTCTGATTGGGCAGGAGGGGAGTCTAGGTGAGGCCCCTCCCCCTCTGTAATCACCCGGCTCTCTGATTGGGCAGGAGGGGAGTCTAGGTGAGGCCCCTCCCCCTCTGTAATCACCCGGCTCTCTGATTGGGCAGGAGGGGAGTTATAGGTGCGTCTCCTCCCCCTCTGTAATCACCTGGCTCTCTGATTGGGCAGGAGGGGAGTCTAGGTGAGTCTCCTCCCCCTCTGTACTCACCCGGCTCTCTGATTGGGCAGGAGGGGAGTCTAGGTGCGGCCCTCCCCCTCTGTAATCACCTGGCTCTCTGATTGGGCAGGAGGGGAGTCTAGGTGCGGCCCCTCCCCCTCTGTAATCACCTGGCTCTCTGATTGGGCAGGAGGGGAGTCTAGGTGCGGCCCCTCCCCCTCTGTAATCACCTGGCTCTCTGATTGGGCAGGAGGGGAGTCTAGGTGCGGCCCCTCCCCCTCTGTAATCACCCGGCTCTCTGATTGGGCAGGAGGGGAGTCTAGGTGAGTCTCCTCCCCCTCTGTAATCACCCGGCTCTCTGATTGGGCAGGAGGGGAGTTATAGGTGAGTCTCCTCCCCCTCTGTAATCACCCGGCTCTCTGATTGGGCAGGAGGGGAGTCTAGGTGAGTCTCCTCCCCCTCTGTAATCACCCGGCTCTCTGATTGGGCAGGAGGGGAGTCTAGGTGAGTCTCCTCCCCCTCTGTAATCACCCGGCTCTCTGATTGGGCAGGAGGGGAGTCTAGGTGAGTCTCCTCCCCCTCTGTACTCACCCGGCTCTCTGATTGGGCAGGAGGGGAGTCTAGGTGCGGCCCTCCCCCTCTGTAATCACCTGGCTCTCTGATTGGGCAGGAGGGGAGTCTAGGTGCGGCCCCTCCCCCTCTGTAATCACCTGGCTCTCTGATTGGGCAGGAGGGGAGTCTAGGTGCGGCCCCTCCCCCTCTGTAATCACCTGGCTCTCTGATTGGGCAGGAGGGGAGTCTAGGTGCGGCCCCTCCCCCTCTGTAATCACCCGGCTCTCTGATTGGGCAGGAGGGGAGTCTAGGTGAGTCTCCTCCCCCTCTGTAATCACCCGGCTCTCTGATTGGGCAGGAGGGGAGTTATAGGTGAGTCTCCTCCCCCTCTGTAATCACCCGGCTCTCTGATTGGGCAGGAGGGGAGTCTAGGTGAGTCTCCTCCCCCTCTGTAATCACCCGGCTCTCTGATTGGGCAGGAGGGGAGTCTAGGTGAGTCTCCTCCCCCTCTGTAATCACCCGGCTCTCTGATTGGGCAGGAGGGGAGTCTAGGTGAGTCTCCTCCCCCTCTGTAATCACCCGGCTCTCTGATTGGGCAGGAGGGGAGTCTAGGTGAGGCCCCTCCCCCTCTGTAATCACCTGGCTCTCTGATTGGGCAGGAGGGGAGTCTAGGTGCGGCCCCTCCCCCTCTGTAATCACCCGGCTCTCTGATTGGGCAGGAGGGGAGTCTAGGTGAGTCTCCTCCCCCTCTGTAATCACCCGGCTCTCTGATTGGGCAGGAGGGGAGTTATAGGTGAGTCTCCTCCCCCTCTGTAATCACCCGGCTCTCTGATTGGGCAGGAGGGGAGTCTAGGTGAGTCTCCTCCCCCTCTGTAATCACCCGGCTCTCTGATTGGGCAGGAGGGGAGTCTAGGTGAGTCTCCTCCCCCTCTGTAATCACCCGGCTCTCTGATTGGGCAGGAGGGGAGTCTAGGTGAGTCTCCTCCCCCTCTGTAATCACCCGGCTCTCTGATTGGGCAGGAGGGGAGTCTAGGTGAGGCCCCTCCCCCTCTGTAATCACCTGGCTCTCTGATTGGGCAGGAGGGGAGTCTAGGTGAGTCTCCTCCCCCTCTGTAATCACCCGGCTCTCTGATTGGGCAGGAGGGGAGTCTAGGTGAGTCTCCTCCCCCTCTGTAATCACCTGGCTCTCTGATTGGGCAGGAGGGGAGTTATAGGTGCGTCCCCTCCCCCTCTGTAATCACCTGGCTCTCTGATTGGGCAGGAGGGGAGTCTAGGTGCGGCCCCTCCCCCTCTGTAATCACCCGGCTCTCTGATTGGGCAGGAGGGGAGTCTAGGTGAGTCTCCTCCCCCTCTGTAATCACCCGGCTCTCTGATTGGGCAGGAGGGGAGTCTAGGTGAGGCCCCTCCCCCTCTGTAATCACCCGGCTCTCTGATTGGGCAGAAGGGGAGTCTAGGTGAGGCCCCTCCCACTCTGTAATCACCCGGCTCTCTGATTGGGCAGGAGGGGAGTCTAGGTGAGGCCCCTCCCACTCTGTAATCACCCGGCTCTCTGATTGGGCAGGAGGGGAGTCTAGGTGAGGCCCCTCCCACTCTGTAATCACCCGGCTCTCTGATTGGGCAGGAGGGGAGTTATAGGTGAGGCCCCTCCCCCTCTGTAATCACCTGGCTCTCTGATTGGGCAGAAGGGGAGTTATAGGTGAGGCCCCTCCCCCTCTGTAATCACCTGGCTCTCTGATTGGGCAGGAGGGGAGTCTAGGTGAGGCCCCTCCCCCTCTGTAATCACCCGGCTCTCTGATTGGGCAGGAGGGGAGTTATAGGTGCGTCCCCTCCCCCTCTGTAATCACATGGCTCTCTGATTGGGCAGGAGGGGAGTTATAGGTGCGTCCCCTCCCCCTCTGTAATCACCTGGCTCTCTGATTGGGCAGGAGGGGAGTTATAGGTGCGTTTCCTCCCCTCTGTACTCACCCGGCTCTCTGATTGGGCAGGAGGGGAGTCTAGGTGCGGCCCCTCCCCCTCTGTACTCACCCGGCTCTCTGATTGGGCAGGAGGGGAGTCTAGGTGAGTCTCCTCCCCCTCTGTAATCACCCGGCTCTCTGATTGGGCAGGAGGGGAGTCTAGGTGAGGCCCCTCCCCCTCTGTAATCACCTGGCTCTCTGATTGGGCAGGAGGGGAGTCTAGGTGAGTCTCCTCCCCCTCTGTAATCACCCGGCTCTCTGATTGGGCAGGAGGGGAGTCTAGGTGAGTCCCCTCCCCCTCTGTAATCACCCGGCTCTCTGATTGGGCAGGAGGGGAGTCTAGGTGCGTCCCCTCCCCCTCTGTAATCACCCGGCTCTCTGATTGGGCAGGAGGGGAGTCTAGGTGAGGCCCCTCCCCTTCTGTAATCACCTGGCTCTCTGATTGGGCAGGAGGGGAGTCTAGGTGAGTCTCCTCCCGCCCCTCCTCCTCCTCTGCACACGTTGGGGCATCATCATAAATACAGCACAATAACACTTGTTCCCGCTCGTCAGGATATAAGTCTGCAGGTGTCCCGGCGAGGTTTACCCCTGATACTAATTAAGGCATGATAATTAGGTTTGTTAAATTCAGTCCTTTCAACCCCCCCCACCCCCCCCCCCCCCCCCGGAATACAACAATCACAGATTGCAGACAAGAGGAGGCGGCTCAGAGCACCCTCCCTCAGCCTCAGACACGCCATCACAGACCAATGGGCGCCTGATAAAGTCATTCTCCCGGCGCTAGAGGGAATACGCGGGCTTGTAATTATGATTTTGCGCCTGACAATTCTCATTCATCTGACTTGAATGCCGTGCCGTTTTGTGAAGAGTGCAGACACCATTCTGATGAGGTCCTTCCTCTTCATCTAGAGAGAATCCCCCCCCCCCCCCCTCCTCTCCTCCCCCTCCCTCCCACCTATGTGACCTTGGAGACTGGCGTACCTTATTGAGGCAGTAGACAAGAAACAAAGACATGGAGGAATAACAGAAGGTTATGGCAGCTCTTTAAAGCGGAGTCTAGAGCACTAAGTTTGGTTTCTCTTACGAGAGTGGGGGGGGGGGGGGGGGGGGGGGCACAATGTCAGAGCAGCCAATGATGCTGTGCTCATTAGTTGAAGCCCTGGATGTAGCTGGTCTGTGAAGTCAGGCCTATGGTCCTTTACAATATAGGTCAATAAAGGACGAAAGGTTTGAATATGATTAATCACTGCTTCATGTCTGTGGAGAACGCTCGTCTTGCAATCCCCACGTTGGCGTATAGATTCAAACTTTGTATTTTCAAGGTGCCCCACTATAGTTCCATGAAATAATAGAATTGGCACTATTGATATGTAAACATTAAAGAAACATACAAGTATTTATTTGACAACTCTACACATTGAAGGCCTTCATTCATGTATTTTCCTGGTTGGATTTGTAGATAAGGAAATAATCATTTATAACAATTTTTTTAGCTAATCAAAACTATGAAAATACATATTATTTTAAATGTTTGCTAATCAACCAAATGTAAAAGAAAACCAAAAGAAAATCTACTTACACAGCTTCTACGGTCAAGTGAAACTCACGATGTGCGGTTATATAATGCCATGTCATTGTATCAAAGGCTCCAACAATTAATTTCAAAGTGAAGAAGAAGTCGGCGCCACGCCGCTCTCACACACGCCCCTCTTTAATGCATGTTAACTCCGTAATTGTGAATTTATTAAGACGGGGATCAACCGTGTGGTATAAGTAGATTCTGCGCCACAGCGGTATGAGATGAAGTCGCTCAGACACCCCGGCTCTGATTAATGAGCTGAAGGTCGTTGTGATGCGTCACCTCCGCTTCACCCCTCCTGAGGCTGCCGCACGCCAAGCGGCACGCCAACCCTTCACTCACACGGGCTGGTCCCGCCAAAGGGGGGAGGGGAGGGTGGGGGGGGGGCTGAGGAGAGAGGGGGGGGGGGGGGAGACAGAGAGGGAGAGGAGGGGGGCAGAGGGAGAGGGAGAGGGAGAGAGGGGGGGCAGACGGAGAGAGAGAGAGGGAGATAGAGAGGAGGGGGGGGGGGGGGGGGGGGGGGGGGGTAAAGGCACTAGAAGGCCGTTTGCTACCTGCCATGAAGAGAAGAAGACAAGATGACAAGAGCGAACAGGTACAGACATCGAGGCAGAGGTCAAGAGATGGAGAGATGAGAGACAGAGCGCTAGAGACACAGAGACAGAGGTCAAGAGGTCGAGAGACACAGAGACAGAGAGCGGTTAGAGACACAGAGACAGAGGTCAAGAGGTGGAGAGATGAGAGACAGAGCGCTAGAGACACAGAGACAGAGGTCAAGAGGTCGAGAGACACAGAGACAGAGAGCGTTAGAGACACAGAGACAGAGGTCAAGAGGTGGAGAGATGAGAGACAGAGCGCTAGAGACACAGAGACAGAGGTCAAGAGGTCGAGAGACACAGAGACAGAGAGCATTAGAGACACAGAGACAGAGGTCAAGAGGTGTGATAGATGAGAGACAGAGAGCGTTAGAGACACAGAGACAGAGGCTGAGAGATGAGAGACAGAGAGCGTTAGAGACACAGAGACAGAGATGGAGAGATGAGAGACAGAGAGCGTTAGAGACACAGAGACAGAGGTTGAGAGATGAGAGACAGAGAGCGTTAGAGACACAGAGACAGAGGTTGAGAGATGAGAGACAGAGAGCGTTAGAGACACAGAGACAGAGGCGGAGAGATGGAGGTGGAGAGAGACAGAGGTTGAGAGATGGAGGTGGAGAGAGACAGAGGTTGAGAGATGGAGGTGGAGAGAGACAGAGGTTGAGAGATGGAGGTGGAGAGAGACAGAGGTTGAGAGATGGAGGTGGAGAGAGACAGAGGTTGAGAGATGGAGGTGGAGAGAGACAGAGGCTGAGAGATGGAGGTGGAGAGAGACAGAGGTTGAGAGATGGAGGTTGGAGAGAGACAGAGGTTGAGAGATGGAGGTGGAGAGAGACAGAGGCTGAGAGATGGAGGTGGAGAGAGACAAGAGGTTGAGAGATGGAGGTGGAGAGAGACAGAGGTTGAGAGATGGAGGTGGAGAGAGACAGAGGTTGAGAGATGGAGGTGGAGAGAGACAGAGGTTGAGAGATGGAGGTGGAGAGAGACAGAGGTTGAGAGATGGAGGTGGAGAGAGACAGAGGTTGAGAGATGGAGGTGGAGAGGAGACCTCCCTCCTGTGCTGTCCAGATGTCAGAGTCTATGCAGGCCTTGGGGACAGGAGGCTCCAGCCAGCGTGTCAGAGCAGCGTCACACAGGTCCCAGGTCAGAGCAGCGTCACACAGGCCCCAGGTCAGAGCAGCGTCACACAGGCCCCAGGTCAGAGCAGCTGCACACAGGCCCCAGGTCAGAGCAGCGTCACAACAGGCCCCAGGTCAGAGCAGCGTCACACAGGCCCCAGGTCAGAGCAGCGTCACACAGGCCCCAGGTCCCAGGTCACACAGGCCCCAGGTCAGAGCAGCGTCACACAGGCCCCAGGTCAGAGCAGCGTCACACAGGCCCCAGGTCAGAGCAGCGTCACACAGGCCCCAGGTCAGAGCAGCGTCACACAGGTCCCAGGTCAGTCATGTGTTAGTCCGGGGTCCATATTGCGTTGCATGCAGGACATATGCAGGACATAGTTCCTTTGTACGTAAGTAAAAGTAAAGATACTCAGTAAAGATGACTGCAGCAGTTCAAAGAGGCAGTTGTTCGGGTGACTGGAGTCCTTAATGATTCTCTTAGCCTTGCCCCTGCACCGCTTGTTGTAAATGTTCTGGAGGGTGGGGAGCCCCCCTCCAATTGTGCGTTCGGCTGAACGTGTCACTCTTTGTAGTCTGCTTCGGTCTTGTGCAGTGCTATTCCCAAACCAGGAGGTGATGTTGCCAGTCAGGATGCTCTCTATTGTACATGAGTAGAAGTTCCTAAGGATCTTCTGACTGACTTGGAACTTCCTTAGGCGCCTGAGGAAGTAGAGGCGTTGTCGTGCCTTCTTCACAACACTGTCAATGTGTGTGGTCCATGTCAAGTCCTCGGATATGTAGGCTCCGAGGTACTTAAAGCTGTTCACTCTCTCAACCGGTGCCCCGTCGATGCTGAGGGGGCTGTAGTCCTTGACCCCCGACCTCCTGAAGTCCACAATCATCTCCTTTGTTTTGCTGACGTTCAGGGAGAGGCTGTTTTCCTGGCACCATCCCGCCAGAACCTTGACCTCTTCCAGGTAGGGCCCTCTCGTCGTTTGCAGAGATCAGGCCCACCACCACTGTGTCGTCAGCAAATTTGATGATTGTGTTGCTACTCCGCTGAGCCACACAGTCGTGTGTGTACAGGGAGTAGAGGAGGGAACTCAGAACACAGCCCTGGGGGGGGCCCCTATGCAGTTGCCTGCTCTCACCACCTGGGGTCTGCCCGTCAGGAAGTCCAAGACCCACTGGCAGAGGTCATAGTTCAAGCCCAGGTCCCTGAGCTTGGCTATGGGTTTGGAGGGGGACTATGGTATTGAATGCCGAGCTGTAGTCGATGAATAGCATTCTCACATAGTTCCCCTTCCTCTTGTCCAGGTGTGATGCTGCTGTGTGCAGCACATGGGCTATGGGCGTCCTCCGTGGACCTGTTGGGGCGGTATGCAAATTGCAGGGGGTCCATGTTGATGGGAAGGGGAGGAGCAGATGTAGCCCCTTTACTAGCTTCTCAAAGCACTTCATGGCTATGGAGGTGAGAGCTACAGGGCGGTAGTCGTTGAGGCAAGCAGGCTTGGATTTTTTGGGTACAGGGATAATAGTGGACTTCTTCAGGCAGGTGGGGGATGACAGCCTGTTCTAAGGACAGGTTAAATATGTCAGTGAATACCGGGGCCAGTTGGTCGGCACAGACTTTTAGGACGCGGCCGGGGATGCCGTCCGGTCCTGCTGCCTTTCTGATATTCACTTTTTTAAAGGTCCGCCTCACCTCATGCTCTATTACCCTGAACACTGAGTCTCCATCATGCAGCAGACCCCCCCCCCCCCCCCCCCATTGCCGTGGGCTTGTGGGGCTGGTGTTGTTATTACCAGCATCAAACCTCGCATAGAAGGTATTGAGGTAATTTGCTAAGGAGATGTCACTGTTCAGTTTGAGGGAGGGTGCCTTTGTAGTCTGTCATCGTTTTGAGCCCCTGCCACATAGCTCTGTAGTCAGCCTGTTCAAACTGGAGTTCAATTTTATCCCTGTAGCGCCGTTTTGCCTCTATTACTGTCCTCCTTACGTTGTATCGCGCCACCTTGTGGTCATTCATGTTGCCTGTCACCAGGCCGTCGTTGTATGCTTTGGTGCGCACTTTCAAAGCTTCACGGACGGATTTGTCTACCCAGGGTTTTTGATTTGGGTAAACTTTAATTGTGGTAGTGGGGATTGTTTCTTCCACCAAAGTACGAACAAAGTCCAGCACTGTCTCCGTGTAGACATTAATGTTATCTGTGTCGCGGAACACACTCCAGTCTGTGCACTCAAGCGCAGCTTGGAGCGTCTCCTCTGACGCCACATCCCATTTCTGCACCTCTCGCGAGACTACCGGTGTGCTCTTGATTTTTTGTTTGTAATTTGGAGAAAGCAATATGGCCGCATGATCAGATTTTCCAAAGCCACTAGCAGCCTGAGACTTGTATCCACCCTTGAATTGCGTGTAACAGTGGTCTAAAATGTTACCGCCTCTGGTGTTACAAGTCACATGCTGATAGAAGTCAGGCAAAACCTTTCTCAGATTGGCGCTATTGAAATCACCCACTACTACAATGGCAGCGTTGACGTTCGCTGCTTGGAGTTTGTTTACCCTCGTCGTGGAGCCTGGAGAGAGCGGCACTATTGCTGGCTTGCGGTGGAATATACACTCCGACCAGGATGATCGCCGTTAACTCCCTCGGGAGGAAGAAAGGTCGACACTTGATGGTTATATATTCCAGGTTGGGGCAGCAGTGGTTCGATAATTCCTTCACGTTGGCTGGATCGCTCCAATTGTTGTTCAACATGAAGGCGATACCACCTCCACGCTGTTTGCCGGATTCTGCTGTTCTATCCTTGCGGTGAATGAAGAAGTGATCGGCCGGTTGGATGGCGTGGTCCGGGGTTTCTGGCGACAGCCACGTTTCAATGAAGCAGAGAACATTGCAGTCTCTAACGTCTCTCTGGAATTTAATCCTTGCTCGGATGTCGTCTAGTTTATTGTCAATTGATTGTACATTGGCTAGCAATATACTGGGTAGTGGGCGTTCGGTGTCGTCTGGTTCTCAGTCTGTTCCGGATTCCAGCTCTCTTCCCTCGCCGCCTGATGATTCCTTTGTTCCTGGGGTCGGGATCTGGTCCCATTGTCCTCAGGATCTCCACAGGCCATTGCTGCGGTTCAGAGAGCTGATCCAGGGAGTAATCCAGTCGGTAAGTTTCCCGTAATCCAATGTCTATAAGTGACTGACGGTCATACACATTAAATGCACCTACTGTTGGTACAAACAAAACTCTTAAAACTATAAATATTAACAAAAGTAAGCACAGTCTCGACGGAGCGCACAGACAGGCGGCCGGACGTAGCGGCGCCATCTTCATGAGTTCATGCAGACCAGAGAAAGACTTTCGTCTTGTTTACATCAGGGTCCCCCATTTTCAATTCATCATAACATATATGACATACACGACATACAGATAGACAGTACTGCTACATCTAGACATTTATGACATACCAGTACAAAAAGAGTTTACAAAGAGAGTATATACATTTAAGGGGGAAGAAACTGTACATTGGAGGGGGTTGTGTTAGGACATTTACAGGGGCCAGTTTCGAATTGCAGTCTCCCGTAGGTGCTCTGTGAGAGTGGTTTTGAAAGTAGGTAGTGATTCACATTCCTTTACAGCTGTGGGGTAGGGGCGTTCCACATTGATGTCTGATCATGAGTATCTGCAACGTCAACAACTGGAAAAGATGACATACTGTACGAGACAGAGGAGATTTGGAACTGACTGACTGAGGAAGCGCAGGGGGGAACAGTATTGTTTTATATTTTCTTATTTTTAACAGTTTGGGATAAATACCCTGCTGCATGGTGGGACTGTGAGTGCGAAGAGGGAGATGGGGGGCCTCGGGTCGGGATCTGGAGAACATGTTGACTTGCTGCTGTGTGTATAATGACAAGGCAAGGCATCACATCCTGAACGACAGGAGGAGAGAAGGGGGAGTACAGCAGTCAAGCGTCCTATTGTAAGGGGGGGGGGGGGGGGGGGGTCCCAGAATGCACCCGGTACGACACACGGCTCAGAGCTGGCTGAGTGTGGAGCCTACGGGAAGGAGAGGTTGTATTTTGAATGTTGTCTTTATGTCATTGTTATTGTTTTTCTGTTATTTTATTCCACTACAGTTCAGAGTGTTGAGAGGGGCACACGGGGCACACGGGGCACAGGGTAAGAGGGAAGGATTTGAGACTCTATAGACCAGATGGCTGATCAAAATATTACAATGTTTAAAGTCGCCACATAGATAAAGGGGGTGCTAAATACAATCAAAAGGAGGCACGATTGAATTATATTCTGATGACACCCAGCTCTCCACAGCACCTCACCCTCCACTCCTTTCCCTCCGCAACCTGGGGTGTCATACTGGACGCAACCCTCTCTTTTCATTCTCACATCAAATCAATAACCAAATCTGCTTATTTCCACCACAGGAACATATCCAGACTCCGGCCATCTCTCCCGGACTCCGTAGGCAGAGACACTCATCCACTCCTTCATCCCCTCCCGTCTGGACTACTACAAACCCTGTCCTGGCAGGGCTACCCAGCAACGCCCTGAACAGGCTGCAGTATGTCCAGAACTCAGCTGCTACTGTAGGGTTCTCACCCGCACCAAGTCCTGGCACCACATCACCCTGCACTCCTTCAGATCTCAACTCAAATCTCACCTCTTCACCAAATGTATCGATGACTCTGCCTGACTTCTCTTTGCTACCCAATTGTTCCTCTGATCTCCTCCCCCCTTAGTTTGCCCCCGCCCCCCCCCCCCCCCCCCCGCTCTGTTAAGCGCTTTGGGTTTCCTGAAAGGCGCTATATACATTTAAGAAATTATTATTATTATTATTAATATTATTATTAATACAATTAAATTCAAACTTTTATTTATTCTCGAAAGGACAATTTCCAATGCCGGCGAGACTTTATAGACATTAAATGCACAATATAATAATAAATATTAATAACACTATCTATATAGCACTTTTCACACATGGACCGCAGTCCAGAGTGCACCACAGCAACTAGTATAGAATTAACATAGGCATAAAATCAGCACACAGAAAAAATATAAGGTACTGTAGATATAGAAGTCCTTCGTACGCTGAAATAAATTTAATATAGACATGTATTTGCATCATAAGACGGGACATAGGAGGGGGGTGGCGACCTTATTCTCAGACAGGGTGAATTATGAACAGAAATGAAGGATAAAGAAAGAAGGTAAAGTTTGATTAGAGGGACATTAGACGGTGATGATGTCACTAACCATCTATGCCCCTCCCATACAGACAGTTCTATAAAACAGATGCTTGATCATCTGATGGCCAGGGAGGCACAGGGGATTCTGATTGGCTGGGGGGGGAGAGGGGGGGGGGTCTAAATGTGAGGTTGAACCCAAAATTAGACACAGCAGGAACAAACTCAAACCACAACAAATCTTTAATTAGGAAAATAAAGGCCTTAATGTTAGAAATCATCAGAAATCATTTATCTTTTTCTTTTGTACTACCTTATGGATACTGATATTATTTATTTATTTTATGTTGTTTTCAATGTTTTAAGAATGAAGAATTATTGGTAATGTGGATATTTTCCATTATATAATTGAAGTATTAATGAATGTTCCCACTTGGAAGTGGTGGATAGTGGATCCTCGAGTATATTACATGTGGTGATCAAGTCAAGTCAAGTCAAGAGTTTTAATTGTCACGGCATACAGGTATACAATGAAATGCGGGAGGTCTTGCCCGCAACGATGTGCAATACAGTGGTACATATAATAGAATCAAAAGAAGAAAACAACATTGTGCAGTAACAGGTAACAGGTAACATGGAGTGACATCTCGGTATCTGTACATAGTTATTTACAGAGCATGATGAATACGGTGTGTAATCCCTACCTTCTGCGTTCAGCTCCCTCCCTCCATACATCCATCATTCACATTTGAATGAATGAATTAATCTTTATTTCGAAGATGATTAAAAAAAATTATAATTAAAAAAGAAGAAAAAAAATACAAACAACAAAAAATATACATATCACTGTTCGAAAAGGAGTGGGAAGAAGCCTAAGATTATCATGCCCGGGCATGAGGAGGTTTGAGGAGAGGGGGGAGGTGAGATACAGAGGGGGAGGTTAGAGGAGAGAGGGGGGGAGGTGAGATACAGAGGGGGGAGGTTAGAGGAGAGGGGGGGAGGTGAGATACAGAGGGGGAGGTTAGAGGAGAGAGGGGGGGATGTGAGATACAGAGGGGGAGGTTAGAGGAGAGGGGGGAGGTGAGATACAGAGGGGGAGGTTAGAGGAGAGGGGGGGGGTGAGATACAGAGGGGGAGGTTAGAGGAGAGGGGGGAGGTGAGATACAGAGGGGGAGGTTAGAGGAGAGAGGGGGGATGTGAGATACAGAGGGGGAGGTTAGAGGAGAGGGGGGGAGGTGAGATACAGAGGGGGAGGTTAGAGGAGAGGGGGGGGGGTGAGATACAGAGGGGGAGGTTAGAGGAGAGGGGGGGGTGAGATACAGAGGGGGAGGTTAGAGGAGAGGGGGGGGGGTGAGATACAGAGGGGGAGGAGAGAGGAGAGGGGGGGAGGTGAGATACAGAGGGGGAGGTTAGAGGAGAGAGGGGGGATGTGAGATACAGAGGGGGAGGTTAGAGGAGAGGGGGGGAGGTGAGATACAGAGGGGGAGGTTAGAGGAGAGGGGGGGAGATGAGATACAGAGGGGGAGGTTAGAGGAGAGGGGGGGGGTGAGATACAGAGGGGGAGGTTAGAGGAGAGGGGGGGAGGTGAGATACAGAGGGGGAGGTTAGAGGAGAGGGGGGGGGAGGTGAGATACAGAGGGGGAGGTTAGAGGAGAGGGGGGGGAGGTTAGAGGAGAGGGGGGGAGGTGAGATACAGAGGGGGAGGTTAGAGGAGAGGGGGGGAGGTGAGATACAGAGGGGGGAGGTGAGATACAGAGGGGGGGAGGTTAGAGGAGAGGGGGAGGTGAGATACAGAGGGGGGAGGTTAGAGGAGAGGGGGGGGAGGTGAGATACAGAGGGGGGGGAGGTTAGCGGAGAGGGGGGGGGGTGAGATACAGAGGGGGAGGTTAGAGGAGAGGGGGGGGAGGTGAGATACAGAGGGGGAGGTTAGAGGAGAGGGGGGGAGGTGAGATACAGAGGGGGGGGAGGTTAGAGGAGAGGGGGGGGAGGTGAGATACAGAGGGGGAGGTTAGAGGAGAGGGGGGGAGGTGAGATACAGAGGGGGAGGTTAGAGGAGAGGGGGGGAGGTGAGATACAGAGGGGGAGGTTAGAGGAGAGGGGGGGGAGGTGAGATACAGAGGGGGAGGTTAGAGGAGAGGGGGGGAGGTGAGATACAGAGGGGGGGAGGTTAGAGGAGAGGGGGGGGGGGTGAGATACAGAGGGGGAGGTTAGAGGAGAGGGGGGGGGGGGGTGAGATACAGAGGGGGAGGTTAGAGGAGAGGGGGGGGGGGGTGAGATACAGAGGGGGAGGTTAGAGGAGAGGGGGGGGAGGTGAGATACAGAGGGGGAGGTTAGAGGAGAGGGGGGGGAGGTGAGATACAGAGGGGGAGGTTAGAGGAGAGGGGGGGGGGGGGGTGAGATACAGAGGGGGAGGTTAGAGGAGAGGGGGGGAGGTGAGATACAGAGGGGGAGTTAGAGGAGAGGGGGGAGGTGAGATACAGAGGGGGGGAGGTTAAGGAGAGGGGGGAGGTGAGATACAGAGGGGGGAGGTTAGAGGAGAGGGGGGGGAGGTGAGATACAGAGGGGGGGAGGTTAGAGGAGAGGGGGGGGGGTGAGATACAGAGGGGGAGGTTAGAGGAGAGGGGGGAGGTGAGATACAGAGGGGGGAGGTTAGAGGAGAGGGGGGAGGTGAGATACAGAGGGGGGAGGTTAGAGGAGAGGGGGGGGGAGGTGAGATACAGAGGGGGAGGTTAGAGGAGAGGGGGGGGGGTGAGATACAGAGGGGGAGGTTAGAGGAGAGGGGGGGGGGAGTTGAGATACAGAGGGGGAGGTTAGAGGAGGAGGGGGGGGGGGTGAGATACAGAGGGGGGGGAGGTGAGATACAGAGGGGGGAGGTTAGAGGAGAGGGGGGGGGAGGTGAGATACAGAGGGGGGGAGGTTAGAGGAGAGGGGGGAGGTGAGATACAGAGGGGGAGGTTAGAGGAGAGGGGGAGGTGAGATACAGAGGGGGAGGTTAGAGGAGAGGGGGGAGGTGAGATACAGAGGGGGAGGTTAGAGGAGAGGGGGGGGGGGAGATACAGAGGGGGGAGGTGAGATACAGAGGGGGAGGTGAGAGGAGAGGGGGGGGAGGTTAGATACAGAGGGGGGGAGGTGAGATACAGAGGGGGGAGGTGAGATACAGAGGGGGGAGGTTAGAGGAGAGGGGGGGAGGTGAGATACAGAGGGGGGAGGTTAGAGGAGAGGGGGGGAGGTGAGATACAGAGGGGGAGGTTAGAGGAGAGGGGGGGGAGGTGAGATACAGAGGGGGAGGTTAGAGGAGAGGGGGGAGGTGAGATACAGAGGGGGAGGTGAGATACAGAGGGGGGAGGTTAGAGGAGAGGGGGGAGGTGAGATACAGAGGGGGGAGGTTAGAGGAGAGGGGGGGGGGTGAGGTACAGGGGGGGAGGTTAGAGGAGAGGGGGGGAGGTGAGATACAGAGGGGGAGGTTAGAGGAGAGGGGGGGGGGGTGAGATACAGAGGGGGGGGTTAGAGGAGAGGGGGGGAGGTGAGATACAGAGGGGTAGGTTAGAGGAGAGGGGGGGGGGGGGTGAGATACAGAGGGGGAGGTTAGAGGAGAGGGGGGAGGTGAGATACAGAGGGGGAGGTTAGAGGAGAGGGGGGGGGAGGTGAGATACAGAGGGGGGAGGTTAGAGGAGAGGGGGGGGGGGTGAGATACAGAGGGGGAGATTAGAGGAGAGGGGGGGGGGGGGGTGAGATACAGAGGGGGAGGTTAGAGGAGAGGGGGGGGGGGGTGAGATACAGAGGGGGGAGGTTAGAGGAGAGGGGGGGAGGTGAGATACAGAGGGGGGGAGGTGAGATACAGAGGGGGAGGTTAGAGGAGAGGGGGGGAGGTGAGATACAGAGGGGGGAGGTTAGAGGAGAGGGGGGGGGGGGGGTGAGATACAGAGGGGGAGGAGAGAGGAGAGGGGGGGGAGGTGAGATACAGAGGGGGGAGGTTAGAGGAGAGGGGGGGAGGTGAGATACAGATGGGGGGGTTAGAGGAGAGGGGGGGAGGTGAGATACAGAGAGGGAGGTTACGAGGAGAGGGGCGGAGGTGAGATACAGAGGGGGAGGTTAGAGGAGAGGGGGGGGGGGTGAGATACAGAGGGGGAGGTTAGAGGAGAGGGGGGGGGGGGGTGAGATACAGAGGGGGGAGGTTAGAGGAGAGGGGGGAGGTGAGATACAGAGGGGGGGAGGTTAGAGGAGAGGGGGGGGGGTGAGATACAGAGGGGGATGTTAGAGGAGAGGGGGGGGGGGGTGAGATACAGAGGGGGGGAGGTTAGAGGAGAGGGGGGAGGTGAGATACAGAGGGGGAGGTTAGAGGAGAGGGGGGGGAGGTGAGATACAGAGGGGGAGGTTAGAGGAGAGGGGGGGAGGTGAGATACAGAGGGGGAGGAGAGAGGAGAGGGGGGGAGGTGAGATACAGAGGGGGAGGTTAGAGGAGAGGGGGGGGGGTGAGATACAGAGGGGGGGGGTGAGATACAGAGGGGGAGGAGAGAGGAGAGGGGGGGAGGTGAGATACAGAGGGGGAGGTTAGAGGAGAGGGGGGGGGTGAGATACAGAGGGGGGAGGTTAGAGGAGAGGGGGAGGTGAGATACAGAGGGGGGGGTTAGAGGAGAGGGGGGGAGGTGAGATACAGAGGGGGGGGGTTAGAGGAGAGGGGGGGGGGGGGTGAGATACAGAGGGGGGGGTTAGAGGAGAGGGGGGAGGTGAGATTTTATTTTTATTTTTATTTATCCTTTATTTATCCAGGAATGTCCCATTGAGATACAAGATCTCTTCTTCCAGGGAGTCCTGACCAACACAGCACACAACAAGTTTCAACATAAAACAGGGCATTAAACAAAAAACATACAATTCAAATATAAATACAGAGGGTCATTTGTGCAGTGGCAAGGAGCATAATCACATCAACAATAGCATCAGGTAAAACAGTTACATGTTTCGTAAAGGGCTAATCGTAGCATACCTTTAAAAGCATTCACAGTAGGAAGTGCCTGTAGACAAAGTTTCACTTGCAGCGTATTCCATAAAAAGGGAGCATAGTGGGAGAATGCAGCTTTACCAAGCTCTGACTGCATCAAAGGAACATTTAACAGCATCCCATTTGCTGCTCGTCTGGTATTAAAAAAGCAAGTATAAAAGGACAGAAGTCTGGGAGATATATAAGGGCAGCTTACCTAGCAATGACTTAAGGATAAAAATCAACATGTGTGATTGTCTTCTTTGGTACAGAGAGGACCATCCTAATGACTGATACAAAGTGCAGTGGTGGGTGCGAGAGCCTGCACCTGTTACAAAACGTATGGCAGTATGGTACGCAGAATCCAGCTTTTTAAGCAGGGAGGAAGGAGCATGCATATAGATTACATCGCCATAGTCTAATACAGGCAGAAAGGAACTCTGCACAATTCTCTTCCTGGCTTCAGACGGAAACATTTCTTTAACCGAAGGGGGAGGTTAGAGGAGAGGGGGGAGGTGAGATACAGAGGGGGAGGTTAGAGGAGAGGGGGGGGGGAGGTGAGATACAGAGGGGGAGGTTAGAGGAGAGGGGGGGGGTGAGATACAGAGGGGGAGGTTAGAGGAGAGGGGGGGGGGAGGTGAGATACAGAGGGGGAGGTTAGAGGAGAGGGGGGGGGGAGGTGAGATACAGAGGGGGAGGTTAGAGGAGAGGGGGGGGGGTGAGATACAGAGGGGGAGGTTAGAGGAGAGGGGGGGGGGAGGTGAGATACAGAGGGGGAGGTTAGAGGAGAGGGGGGGGGGGGAGGTGAGATACAGAGGGGGAGGTTAGAGGAGAGGGGGGGGGTGAGATACAGAGGGGGAGGTTAGAGGAGAGGGGGGGGGGAGGTGAGATACAGAGGGGGAGGTTAGAGGAGAGGGGGGGGGTGATACAGAGGGGAGGTTAGAGGAGAGGGGGGAGGTGAGATACAGAGGGGGGAGGTTAGAGGAGAGAGGGGGGGAGGTGAGATACAGAGGGGGAGGTTAGAGGAGAGGGGGGGGTGAGATACAGGAGGGGGGAGGTTAGAGGAGAGGGGGGGGGGGGGGGAGATACAGAGGGGGAGGTTAGAGGAGAGGGGGGGGGGGAGATACAGAGGGGGAGGTTAGAGGAGAGGGGGGGAGGTGAGATACAGAGGGGTAGGTTAGAGGAGAGGGGGGGGGGTGAGATACAGAGGGGGAGGTTAGAGGAGAGGGGGGAGGTGAGATACAGAGGGGGAGGTTAGAGGAGAGGGGGGGAGGTGAGATACAGAGGGGGAGGTTAGAGGAGAGGGGGGGGGGGTGAGATACAGAGGGGGGGAGATTAGAGGAGAGGGGGGGGGGGGTGAGATACAGAGGGGGAGGTTAGAGGAGAGGGGGGGGGGGTGAGATACAGAGGGGGAGGTTAGAGGAGAGGGGGGGAGGTGAGATACAGAGGGGGGGAGGTGAGATACAGAGGGGGAGGTTAGAGGAGAGGGGGGGGAGGTGAGATACAGAGGGGGGGAGGTTAGAGGAGAGGGGGGGGGGGGGTGAGATACAGAGGGGGAGGAGAGAGGAGAGGGGGGGGAGGTGAGATACAGAGGGGGAGGTTAGAGGAGAGGGGGGGAGGTGAGATACAGAGGGGGGGGTTAGAGGAGAGGGGGGGAGGTGAGGATACAGAGAGGGAGGTTAGAGGAGAGGGGCGGAGGTGAGATACAGAGGGGGAGGTTAGAGGAGAGGGGGGGGGGTGAGATACAGAGGGGGAGGTTAGAGGAGAGGGGGGGGGGGGTGAGATACAGAGGGGGAGGTTAGAGGAGAGGGGGGGAGGTGAGATACAGAGGGGGGGAGGTTAGAGGAGAGGGGGGGGGTGAGATACAGAGGGGGATGTTAGAGGAGAGGGGGGGGGGGTGAGATACAGAGGGGGAGGTTAGAGGAGAGGGGGGAGGTGAGATACAGAGGGGGAGGTTAGAGGAGAGGGGGGGGAGGTGAGATACAGAGGGGGAGGTTAGAGGAGAGGGGGGGGAGGTGAGATACAGAGGGGGAGGAGAGAGGAGAGGGGGGGAGGTGAGATACAGAGGGGGAGGTTAGAGGAGAGGGGGGGGGTGAGATACAGAGGGGGGGGGTGAGATACAGAGGGGGAGGAGAGAGGAGAGGGGGGGGAGGTGAGATACAGAGGGGGAGGTTAGAGGAGAGGGGGGGGGTGAGATACAGAGGGGGAGGTTAGAGGAGAGGGGGGAGGTGAGATACAGAGGGGGGGGTTAGAGGAGAGGGGGGAGGTGAGATACAGAGGGGGGGGTTAGAGGAGAGGGGGGGGGGGGTGAGATACAGAGGGGGGGGGTTAGAGGAGAGGGGGGAGGTGAGATTTTTATTTTTTATTTTTATTTATCCTTTATTTATCCAGGAATGTCCCATTGAGATACAAGATCTCTTCTTCCAGGGAGTCCTGACCAACACAGCACACAACAAGTTTCAACATAAAACAGGGCATTAAACAAAAAACATACAATTCAAATATAAATGACAGAGGGTCATTTGTGCAGTGGCAAGGAGCATAATCACATCAACAATAGCATCAGGTAAAACAGTTACATGTTTCGTAAAGGGCTAATCGTAGCATACCTTTAAAAGCATTCACAGTAGGAAGTGCCTGTAGACAAAGTTTCACTTGCAGCGTATTCCATAAAAAGGGAGCATAGTGGGAGAATGCAGCTTTACCAAGCTCTGACTGCATCAAAGGAACATTTAACAGCATCCCATTTGCTGCTCGTCTGGTATTAAAAAAGCAAGTATAAAAGGACAGAAGTCTGGAGATATATAAGGGGCAGCTTACCTAGCAATGACTTAAGGATAAAAATCAACATGT
>NW_028171038.1:0-65712 GCF_963971535.1 Notolepis coatsorum | reverse complement strand
CTCTCTCTCTCTCTCTCTCTCTCTCTCTCTCTCTCTCTCTCTCTCTCCCTCTCTCTCTCTCTCTCTCTCTCTCTCTCTCTCCCTCTCTCTTTCTCTCTCTCTCTCTCTCTCTCTCTCTCTCTCTCTCTCTCTCTCTCTCTCTCTCTCTCTCTCTCTCTCTCTCTCTCTCTCTCTCTCTCTCTATCTCCTCTCTCCCTCTCCGACTGCCCCTCCCCTGCTCTCCCTCTCCATCTGCCCCCCCCTCTCTCTCCTCAGTCCTGCTCTCCCTCTCCCCTCTCTCTCTCCATCTGCCCCCCCCTCTCTCTCTCCTCAGTCCTCCTCTCTATCTCCCTCTCTCTCTCTCTCTCTGTCTGCCCCCCCCTCTTCTCCCTCTCTCTCTCCATCTGCCCCCCCCCTCTCTCCCTCTCCCTCTCCGTCTGCCCCCCCTCTCTCCATCTGCCCCCCCTCTCTCCATCTGCCCCCCTCTCTCTCTCTCTCTCTCCCTCTCTCTCCGTCTGCCCCCCCCTATCTCCCTCTCCGTCTGCCCCCCCTCCTCTCCCTCTCTCCCCCCCCCCCCCCCCCCCCCCCCCTCTGGCGGGACCAGCCCGTGTGAGTGAAGGGTTGGCGTGCCGCTTGGCGTGCGGCAGCCTCAGGAGGGGTGAAGCGGAGGTGACGCATCACAACGACCTTCAGCTCATTAATCAGAGCCGGGGTGTCTGAGCGACTTCATCTCATACCGCTGTGGCGCAGAATCTACTTATACCACACGGTTGATCCCCGTCTTAATGAATTCACATACGGAGTTAACATGCATTAAAGAGGGGCGTGTGTGAGAGCGGCGTGGCGCCGACTTCTCTTCACTTTGAAATTAATTGTTGGAGCCTTTGATACAATGACATGGCATTATATAACCGCACATCGTGAGTTTCACTTGACCGTAGAAGCTGTGTAAGTAGATTTACTTTGGTTTTCTTTTACATTTGTTTGATTAGCAAACATTAAAAAGAAATATTTATTTTCATATTTTGATTAGCTAAAAAATAGTGAAATGATTATTTCCTTATCTACAAATCCAACCAGGAAAATACATGAATGAAGGCCTTCCCACGTGTAGATTGTCAAATAAATACTTGTATTGATTGATTGATTTTATTGATGGATTAAAAACACACAACAAGGATCCAAAGGATAACATGAGAAAGAGTAAAACTCTTATTTCCGTCATGGTCCCAACATGTCAATGTATGTTGCTTTAATGTTTACATATCAATAGTGCCAATTCTATTATTTCATGGAACTATAGTGGGGCACCTTGAAATACAAGTTTGAATCTATATGCCAACGTGGGGATTGCAAGACGAGCGTTCTCCACAGACATGAAGCAGTGATTAATCATATTCAAACCTTTGTCCTTTATTGACCTATATTGTAAAGGACCATAGGCCTGACTTCACAGACCAGCTACATCCAGGCTTCAACTAATGAGCACAGCATCACTGGCCGCTCGTAAGAGAGAGCAAACTTGTGCTCTAGACTCCGCTTTAAAGAACTGCCATAACCTTCTGTTATTCCTCCACGTCTTTGTTCTTGTCTACTGCTCAATAAGGTACGCCAGCCTCCAAGGTCACGGAGGTGGGAGGGAGGGGAGGAGAGGAGGGGGGGGAGGAGGGATCTCTCTAGTGTAAATGAACACTTCTCTCTCTCTCTCTCTCTCTCTCTCTCTAGATGAAGAGGAAGGACCTCATCAAAATGGTGTCTGCACCCTTCACAAAACGGCACGAGCGTTCAAGTCAGATGAATGAGAATTGTCAGGCGCAAAATCATAATTACAAGCCCGCGTATTCCCCTCAGCGCCGGGAGAATGACTTTATCAGGCGCCCGTTGGTCTGCGATGGCGTGTCGGAGGCTGAGGGAGGGTGCTCTGAGCCGCCTCCTCTTGTCTGCAATCTGTGATTGTTGTATTCCGGGGGGGGGGGGGGTTGAAAGGACTGAATTTAACAAAACCTAATTATCATGCCTTAATTAGTATCAGGGGTAAACCTCGCCGGGACACCTGCAGACTTAATTTATATCCTGACGAGCGGGAACAAGTGTTAATGTGCTGTATTTATGATGATGCCCCAACGTGTGCAGAGGAGGAGGAGCGGTGGGAGGGGACGCACCTATAACTCCCCTCCTGCCCAATCAGAGAGCCGGGTGATTACAGAGGGGGAGGATACTCACCTAGACTCCCCTCCTGCCCAATCAGAGAGCCGGGTGATTACAGAGCGGGAGGAGACGCACCTAGACTCCCCTCCTGCCCAATCAGAGAGCCGGGTGATTACAGAGGGGGAGGGGACGCACCTAGACTCCCCTCCTGCCCAATCAGAGAGCCGGGTGATTACAGAGGGGGAGGGGACGCACCTAGACTCCCCTCCTGCCCAATCAGAGAGCTGGGTGATTACAGAGGGGGAGGGGCCTCACCTAGACTCCCCTCCTGCCCAATCAGAGAGCCGGGTGATTACAGAGGGGGAGGGGACGCACCTAGACTCCCCTCCTGCCCAATCAGAGAGCTGGGTGATTACAGAGGGGGAGGGGCCTCACCTAGACTCCCCTCCTGCCCAATCAGAGAGCTGGGTGATTACAGAGGGGGAGGGGCCTCACCTAGACTCCCCTCCTGCCCAATCAGAGAGCCAGGTGATTACAGAGGGGGAGGGGACGCACCTAGACTCCCCTCCTGCCCAATCAGAGAGCTGGGTGATTACAGAGGGGGAGGGGCCTCACCTAGACTCCCCTCCTGCCCAATCAGAGAGCTGGGTGATTACAGAGGGGTAGGGGCCTCACCTAGACTCCCCTCCTGCCCAATCAGATAGCCAGGTGATTACAGAGGGGAGGGCCGCACCGCTCAGGGATCACAACAATGATACACAGCAAAAATAGAGCAACAGAGGCGCTTCCATGCCATGCAGTCTCATCTAAATTGGCCCCTGAGCTATTTGTATACGGGGAGGATGAGGAAATAACTAGAGAACTGAAACACATTTCTGAGATTTATTGATGCTCGAGATGCATCGCTGAATAAACATGTCGGCTTGTTTAGACTATGGTCCATCTGAGATAAGAATATGATGAAGTGGCATGATATCGTAATTTCACAATTGCAGCTCGCGGTGTAATATATTGTGCGATGATAAGCTCTCAGGACCCAGTGAGAGATGCTAGCATTCAAAGACAAATCTGTTGCCACAAATACATGTGATAATTGTTGGCCTATTAGTCAAAGATACATGTGATAATTGTTGGCCTATTAGTCAAAGATACATGAGATAATTGTTGGCCTATTAGTCAAAGATACATGTGATAATTGTTGGCCTATTAGTCAAAGATACATGAGATAATTGTTGGCCTATTAGTCAAAGATACATGTGATAATTGTTGGCCTATTAGTCAAAGATACATGTGATAATTGTTGGCCTATTAGTCAAAGATACATGTGATAATTGTTGGCCTATTAGTCAAAGATACATGTGATAATTGTTGGCCTATTAGTCAAAGATACATGGGATAATTGTTGGCTTATTAGTCAAAGATACATGTGATAATTGTTGGCCTATTAGTCAAAGATACATGTGACAATTGTTGGCCTATTAGTCAAAAATACATGTGATAATTGTTGGCCTATTAGTCAAAGATACATGTGATAATTGTTGGCCTATTAGTCAAAGATACATGTGATAATTGTTGGCCTATTAGTCAAAGATACATGGGATAATTGTTGGCTTATTAGTCAAAGATACATGTGATAATTGTTGGCCTATTAGTCAAAGATACATGTGATAATTGTTGGCCTATTAGTCAAAGATACATGTGATAGTTGTTGGCCTATTAGTCAAAGATACATGTGATACTTGTTGGCCGATTAGTCAAAGATACATGTGATAATTGTTGGCCTATTAGTCAAAGATACATGTGATAATTGTTGGCCTATTAGTCAAAGATACATGTGATAATTGTTGGCCGATTAGTCAAAGATACATGTGATAATTGTTGGCCTATTAGTCAAAGATACATGGGATAATTGTTGGCCTATTAGTCAAAGATACATGGGATAATTGTTGGCCTATTAGTCAAAGATACATGTGATAATTGTTGGCCTATTAGTCAAAGATACATGTGATAATTGTTGGCCTATTAGTCAAAGATACATGCGCCGTTTGTCTGCTGCCGCACCACAAGAACACCAATCTCTGAAATAGGTTAGCAGGCCACGGAAGAAACCTGGGAAATTGTGCATGTTGCGCATTGTGGCTCTGTCTATTGTCACAAACCACTGCAGACTTCCGTTAAGCCTCATCAAACCTCCGTCTGTGAAGAAAGCACCTAGGCAGCATTTCCACTGAGCCCCAGTATCGTACAGGTGGAAATTTGCTTCATTTTCAAATACAAAATTATCAAATAGGTCATGATTTTATTTGTCTGTATTCAAAGTGCACAGCCCATTTTGAAATAAACAATTGAAATACAAACAATTTACGGTTTCGGGAAAATATCGTGTTCTACTGTCACATTATGCGTAGTCCTTCTATTGACAGTGAGGTCATTCAATTAGATTAGATCAGATTAGATTAGATAAAAACGTATTGTCATTATAATTCTGAATCGTTTGAATTGAATCATAGAACCATGGAGTACGGAAAAGGTCAGCCGGCTGGATCCAAGCTGCCACGCCCCACCTGGCTGGTCCACAGGGCTGGGATGGATCCAAGCTGCCACGCCCCACCTGGCTGGTCCACAGGGCTGGGATGGATCCAAGCTGCGACGCCCCACCTGGCCGCCTGGTCCACAGGGCTGGGATGGATCCAAGCTGCGACGCCCCACCTGGCCGCCTGGTCCACAGGGCTGGGATGGATCCAAGCTGCCACGCCCCACCTGGCTGGTCCACAGGGCTGGGATGGATCCAAGCTGCGACGCCCCACCTGGCCGACTGGTCCACAGGGCTGGGATGGATCAGAGCTGCGACGCCCCACCTGGCCGACTGGTCCACAGGGCTGGGATGGATCAGAGCTGTGACGCCCCACCTGGCCTCTGGTCCACAGGGCTGGGATGGATCCAAGCTGTGACGCCCCACCTGGCTGGGTCCACAGGGCTGGGATGGATCAGAGCTGCGACGCCCCACCTGGCCTCTGGTCCACAGGGCTGGGATGGATCAGAGCTGCGACGCCCCACCTGGCCGCCTGGTCCACAGGGCTGGGATGGATCAGAGCTGCGACGCCCCACCTGGCCGCCTGGTCCACAGGGCTGGGATGGATCAGAGCTGCGACGCCCCACCTGGCCTCTGGTCCACAGGGCTGGGATGTGCAGGTTGAAAACACGCGTCTCTCTAATGAGTGTTTTCTTATGTCGTGTGACTTCAGCTAGAGAAGAAAAGACAAATCATGCCATGAAAGTCACAGATCGAATGCCACAAGTGAAGGTACGTGCCAGTATTAGATTAGATTAGATTAGATTCGATTCGATTCAAATGTCATTATACAGTACAGTACAATGGAAATAAGTTTGGCATCCAACCAGAGTGCAAATGTAATAGTAAAGTGCAACAGCAATATGCAATGTACAGGTGATTAAACTGGGTATAAAATATATAAATGAGTACTACTGAGTAATAGTGCTAATCAGATGTATGTACAGAGTTGCAGTATAACATGTACAGTGATACAGGTATAGAGACAGTATGGAAATACTCATACTGGCCAGCAGCGTAACTACAATCAATTAATTTATGAGTGGAAACATGCCTTCAATCCACAATGATCAACTATGATTCCAGATTGGGCGTTTAAAAGAAATAACCCAACACTGTTACATTTAAAAGAGGTCGCCCAACACTTACATTTAAAAGAGGTCGCCCAACACTGTTACATTTAAAAGAGGTCGCCCAACACTGTTACATTTAAAAGAGGTCGCCCAACACTGTTACATTTAAAAGAGGTCGCCCAACACTGTTACATTTAAAAGAGGTCGCCCAACACTGTTACATTTAAAAGAGGTTGCCCAACACTGTTACATTTAAAAAAGGTCGCCCAACACTGTTACATTTAAAAGAGGTCGCCCAACACTGTTACATTTAAAAGAGGTCGCCCAATACTTACATTTAAAAGAGGTCGCCAACACTGTTACATTTAAAAGAGGGCGCCCAACACTGTTACATTTAAAAGAGGTCGCCCAACACTGTTACATATAAAAGAGGTCGCCCAACACTTACATTTAAAAGAGGTCGCCCAACACTGTTACATTTAAAAGTGGTCGCCCAACACTGTTACATTTAAAAGAGGTCGCTCAACACTGTTACATTTAAAAGAGGTCGCCCAACACTGTTACATTTAAAAGAGGTCGCCCAACACTGTTACATTTAAAAGAGGTCGCCCAACACTGTTACATTTAAAAGAGGTCGCCCAACACTGTTACATTTAAAAGAGGTTGCCCAACACTGTTACATTTAAAAAAGGTCGCCCAACACTGTTACATTTAAAAGAGGTCGCCCAACACTGTTACATTTAAAAGAGGTCGCCCAATACTTACATTTAAAAGAGGTCGCCAACACTGTTACATTTAAAAGAGGGCGCCCAACACTGTTACATTTAAAAGAGGTCGCCCAACACTGTTACATATAAAAGAGGTCGCCCAACACTTACATTTAAAAGAGGTCGCCCAACACTGTTACATTTAAAAGTGGTCGCCCAACACTGTTACATTTAAAAGAGGTCGCTCAACACTGTTACATTTAAAAGAGGTCGCCCAACACTGTTACATTTAAAAGAGGTCTCCCAACACTTACATTTAAAAGAGGTCGCCCAACACTGTTACATTTAAAAGAGGTCGCCCAACACTGTTACATTTAAAAGAGGTCGCCCAACACTGTTACATTTAAAAGAGGTCGCCCAACACTGTTACATTTAAAAGAGGTCGCCCAACACTGTTACATTTAAAAGAGGTCGCCCAGCACTGTTACATTTAAAAGAGGTCACCCAAGACTTACATTTAAAAGAGGTCGCCCAACACTTACATTTAAAAGAGGTCGCCCAACACTGTTACATTTAAAAGAGGTCGCCCAATACTTACATTTAAAAGAGGTCGCCAACACTGTTACATTTAAAAGAGGGCGCCCAACACTGTTACATTTAAAAGAGGTCGCCCAACACTGTTACATATAAAAGAGGTCGCCCAACACTTACATTTAAAAGAGGTCGCCCAACACTGTTACATTTAAAAGTGGTCGCCCAACACTGTTACATTTAAAAGAGGTCGCTCAACACTGTTACATTTAAAAGAGGTCGCCCAACACTGTTACATTTAAAAGAGGTCGCCCAACACTGTTACATATAAAAGAGGTCGCCCAACACTTACATTTAAAAGAGGTCGCCCAACACTGTTACATTTAAAAGTGGTCGCCCAACACTGTTACATTTAAAAGAGGTCGCTCAACACTGTTACATTTAAAAGAGGTCGCCCAACACTGTTACATTTAAAAGAGGTCGCCCAACACTGTTACATTTAAAAGAGGTCGCCCAACACTGTTACATTTAAAAGAGGTCGCCCAACACTGTTACATTTAAAAGAGGTTGCCCAACACTGTTACATTTAAAAAAGGTCGCCCAACACTGTTACATTTAAAAGAGGTCGCCCAACACTGTTACATTTAAAAGAGGTCGCCCAATACTTACATTTAAAAGAGGTCGCCAACACTGTTACATTTAAAAGAGGGCGCCCAACACTGTTACATTTAAAAGAGGTCGCCCAACACTGTTACATATAAAAGAGGTCGCCCAACACTTACATTTAAAAGAGGTCGCCCAACACTGTTACATTTAAAAGTGGTCGCCCAACACTGTTACATTTAAAAGAGGTCGCTCAACACTGTTACATTTAAAAGAGGTCGCCCAACACTGTTACATTTAAAAGAGGTCTCCCAACACTTACATTTAAAAGAGGTCGCCCAACACTGTTACATTTAAAAGAGGTCGCCCAACACTGTTACATTTAAAAGAGGTCGCCCAACACTGTTACATTTAAAAGAGGTCGCCCAACACTGTTACATTTAAAAGAGGTCGCCCAACACTGTTACATTTAAAAGAGGTCGCCCAACACTGTTACATTTAAAAGAGGTCACCCAAGACTTACATTTAAAAGAGGTCGCCCAACACTTACATTTAAAAGAGGTCGCCCAACACTGTTACATTTAAAAGAGGTTGCCCAACACTGTTACATTTAAAAGAGGTCGCCCAACACTGTTACATTTAAAAGAGGTCGCCCAATACTTACATTTAAAAGAGGTCGCCAACACTGTTACATTTAAAAGAGGGCGCCCAACACTGTTACATTTAAAAGAGGTCGCCCAACACTGTTACATATAAAAGAGGTCGCCCAACACTTACATTTAAAAGAGGTCGCCCAACACTGTTACATTTAAAAGTGGTCGCCCAACACTGTTACATTTAAAAGAGGTCGCTCAACACTGTTACATTTAAAAGAGGTCGCCCAACACTGTTACATTTAAAAGAGGTCTCCCAACACTTACATTTAAAAGAGGTCGCCCAACACTGTTACATTTAAAAGAGGTCGCCCAACACTGTTACATTTAAAAGAGGTCGCCCAACACTGTTACATTTAAAAGAGGTCGCCCAACACTGTTACATTTAAAAGAGGTCGCCCAACACTGTTACATTTAAAAGAGGTCGCCCAACACTGTTACATTTAAAAGAGGTCACCCAAGACTTACATTTAAAAGAGGTCGCCCAACACTTACATTTAAAAGAGGTCGCCCAACACTGTTACATTTAAAAGAGGTCGCCCAACACTGTTACATTTAAAAGAGGTCACCCAACACTTACATTTAAAAGAGGTCGCCCAACACTTACATTTAAAAGAGGTCGCCCAACACTGTTACATTTAAAAGAGGTCGCCCAACACTGTTACATTTAAAAGAGGTCGCCCAACACTGTTACATTTAAAAAAGGTCGCCCAACACTGTTACATTTAAAAGAGGTCGCCCAACACTGTTACATTTAAAAGAGGTCGCCCAACACTGTTACATTTAAAAGAGGTTGCCCAACACTTACATTTAAAAGAGGTCGCCCAACACTGTTACATTTAAAAGAGGTCGCCCAACACTGTTACATTTAAAAGAGGTAGCCCAACACTGTTACATTTAAAAGAGGTCGCCCAACACTGTTACATTTAAAAGAGGTAGCCCAACACTGTTACATTTAAAAGAGGTAGCCCAACACTTACATTTAAAAGAGGTCGCCCAACACTTACATTTAAAAGAGGTCGCCCAACACTGTTACATTTAAAAGAGGTCGCCCAACACTGTTACATTTAAAAGAGGTCTCCCAACACTGTTACATTTAAAAGAGGTCGCCAACACTGTTACATTTAAAAGAGGTCGCCCAACACTGTTACATTTAAAAGCGGTTGCCCAACACTGTTACATTTAAAACAGGTCGCCCAACACTGTTACATTTAAAAGAGGTCGCCCAACACTGTTACATTTAAAAGAGGTCGCCCAACACTGTTACATTTAAAAGAGGTCGCCCAACACTTACATTTAAAAGTGGTCGCCCAACACTGTTACATTTAAAAGAGGTCGCCCAACACTTACATTTAAAAGAGGTCGCCCAACACTGTTACATTTAAAAGAGGTTGCCCAACACTGTTACATTTAAAAGAGGTCGCCCAACACTGTTACATTTAAAAGAGGTCGCCCAATACTTACATTTAAAAGAGGTCGCCAACACTGTTACATTTAAAAGAGGGCGCCCAACACTGTTACATTTAAAAGAGGTCGCCCAACACTGTTACATATACAAGAGGTCGCCCAACACTTACATTTAAAAGAGGTCGCCCAACACTGTTACATTTAAAAGTGGTCGCCCAACACTGTTACATTTAAAAGAGGTCGCTCAACACTGTTACATTTAAAAGAGGTCGCCCAACACTGTTACATTTAAAAGAGGTCTCCCAACACTTACATTTAAAAGAGGTCGCCCAACACTGTTACATTTAAAAGAGGTCGCCCAACACTGTTACATTTAAAAGAGGTCGCCCAACACTGTTACATTTAAAAGAGGTCGCCCAACACTGTTACATTTAAAAGAGGTCGCCCAACACTGTTACATTTAAAAGAGGTCGCCCAACACTGTTACATTTAAAAGAGGTCACCCAAGACTTACATTTAAAAGAGGTCGCCCAACACTTACATTTAAAAGAGGTCGCCCAACACTGTTACATTTAAAAGAGGTCGCCCAACACTGTTACATTTAAAAGAGGTCACCCAACACTTACATTTAAAAGAGGTCACCCAACACTTACATTTAAAAGAGGTCGCCCAACACTTACATTTAAAAGAGGTCGCCCAACACTGTTACATTTAAAAGAGGTCGCCCAACACTGTTACATTTAAAAAAGGTCGCCCAACACTGTTACATTTAAAAGAGGTCGCCCAACACTGTTACATTTAAAAGAGGTCGCCCAACACTGTTACATTTAAAAGAGGTTGCCCAACACTTACATTTAAAAGAGGTCGCCCAACACTGTTACATTTAAAAGAGGTCGCCCAACACTGTTACATTTAAAAGAGGTAGCCCAACACTGTTACATTTAAAAGAGGTCGCCCAACACTGTTACATTTAAAAGAGGTAGCCCAACACTGTTACATTTAAAAGAGGTAGCCCAACACTTACATTTAAAAGAGGTCGCCCAACACTTACATTTAAAAGAGGTCGCCCAACACTGTTACATTTAAAAGAGGTCGCCCAACACTGTTACATTTAAAAGAGGTCTCCCAACACTGTTACATTTAAAAGAGGTCGCCAACACTGTTACATTTAAAAGAGGTCGCCCAACACTGTTACATTTAAAAGCGGTTGCCCAACACTGTTACATTTAAAACAGGTCGCCCAACACTGTTACATTTAAAAGAGGTCGCCCAACACTGTTACATTTAAAAGAGGTCGCCCAACACTGTTACATTTAAAAGAGGTCGCCCAACACTTACATTTAAAAGTGGTCGCCCAACACTGTTACATTTAAAAGAGGTCGCCCAACACTGTTACATTTAAAATAGGTCGCCCAACACTGTTACATTTAAAAGAGGTCGCCCAACACTGTTACATTTAAAAGAGGTCGCCCACACTGTTACATTTAAAAGAGGTCGCCCAACACTTACATTTAAAAGAGGTCACCCAACACTGTTACATTTAAAAGAGGTCGCCCAACACTTACATTTAAAAGAGGTCGCCCAACACTGTTACATTTAAAAGAGGTCGCCCAACACTTACATTTAAAAGAGGTCGCCCAACACTGTTACATTTAAAAGAGGTCGCCCAACACTTACATTTAAAAGAGGTCGCCCACACTGTTACATTTAAAAGAGGTCGCCCAACACTTACATTTAAAAGAGGTCGCCCAACACTGTTACATTTAAAAGAGGTTGCCCAACACTTACATTTAAAAGAGGTCGCCCAACACTATTACATTTAAAAGAGGTCGCCCAACACTGTTACATTTAAAAGAGGTCGCCCAACACTTACATTTAAAAGAGGTCGCCCAACACTGTTACATTTAAAAGAGGTCACCCAACACTGTTACATTTAAAAGAGGTCACCCAACACTTACATTTAAAAGAGGTCGCCCAACGCTGTTACATTTAAAAGAGGTTGCCCAACACTGTTACATTTAAAAGAGGTCGCCCAACACTTACATTTAAAAGAGGTCACCCAACACTGTTACATTTAAAAGAGGTCGCCCAACACTGTTACATTTAAAAGAGGTCGCCCAACACTGTTACATTTAAAAGAGGTCGCCCAACACTTACATTTAAAAGAGGTCACCCAACACTGTTACATTTAAAAGAGGTCGCCCAACACTGTTACATTTAAAAGAGGTCGCCCAATACTGTTACATTTAAAAGAGGTCACCCAACACTGTTACATTTAAAAGAGGTCGTCCAACACTGTTACATTTAAAAGAGGTCGCCCAACACTGTTACATTTAAAAGAGGTCGCCCAACACTTACATTTAAAAGTGGTCGCCCAACACTGTTACATTTAAAAGAGGTCGCCCAACACTGTTACATTTAAAATAGGTCGCCCAACACTGTTACATTTAAAAGAGGTCGCCCAACACTGTTACATTTAAAAGAGGTCGCCCAATACTTACATTTAAAAGAGGTCGCCAACACTGTTACATTTAAAAGAGGGCGCCCAACACTGTTACATTTAAAAGAGGTCGCCCAACACTGTTACATATACAAGAGGTCGCCCAACACTTACATTTAAAAGAGGTCGCCCAACACTGTTACATTTAAAAGTGGTCGCCCAACACTGTTACATTTAAAAGAGGTCGCTCAACACTGTTACATTTAAAAGAGGTCGCCCAACACTGTTACATTTAAAAGAGGTCTCCCAACACTTACATTTAAAAGAGGTCGCCCAACACTGTTACATTTAAAAGAGGTCGCCCAACACTGTTACATTTAAAAGAGGTCGCCCAACACTGTTACATTTAAAAGAGGTCGCCCAACACTGTTACATTTAAAAGAGGTCGCCCAACACTGTTACATTTAAAAGAGGTCGCCCAACACTGTTACATTTAAAAGAGGTCACCCAAGACTTACATTTAAAAGAGGTCGCCCAACACTTACATTTAAAAGAGGTCGCCCAACACTGTTACATTTAAAAGAGGTCGCCCAACACTGTTACATTTAAAAGAGGTCACCCAACACTTACATTTAAAAGAGGTCACCCAACACTTACATTTAAAAGAGGTCGCCCAACACTTACATTTAAAAGAGGTCGCCCAACACTGTTACATTTAAAAGAGGTCGCCCAACACTGTTACATTTAAAAAAGGTCGCCCAACACTGTTACATTTAAAAGAGGTCGCCCAACACTGTTACATTTAAAAGAGGTCGCCCAACACTGTTACATTTAAAAGAGGTTGCCCAACACTTACATTTAAAAGAGGTCGCCCAACACTGTTACATTTAAAAGAGGTCGCCCAACACTGTTACATTTAAAAGAGGTAGCCCAACACTGTTACATTTAAAAGAGGTCGCCCAACACTGTTACATTTAAAAGAGGTAGCCCAACACTGTTACATTTAAAAGAGGTAGCCCAACACTTACATTTAAAAGAGGTCGCCCAACACTTACATTTAAAAGAGGTCGCCCAACACTGTTACATTTAAAAGAGGTCTCCCAACACTGTTACATTTAAAAGAGGTCGCCAACACTGTTACATTTAAAAGAGGTCGCCCAACACTGTTACATTTAAAAGCGGTTGCCCAACACTGTTACATTTAAAACAGGTCGCCCAACACTGTTACATTTAAAAGAGGTCGCCCAACACTGTTACATTTAAAAGAGGTCGCCCAACACTGTTACATTTAAAAGAGGTCGCCCAACACTTACATTTAAAAGTGGTCGCCCAACACTGTTACATTTAAAAGAGGTCGCCCAACACTGTTACATTTAAAATAGGTCGCCCAACACTGTTACATTTAAAAGAGGTCGCCCAACACTGTTACATTTAAAAGAGGTCGCCCACACTGTTACATTTAAAAGAGGTCGCCCAACACTTACATTTAAAAGAGGTCACCCAACACTGTTACATTTAAAAGAGGTCGCCCAACACTTACATTTAAAAGAGGTCGCCCAACACTGTTACATTTAAAAGAGGTCGCCCAACACTTACATTTAAAAGAGGTCGCCCAACACTGTTACATTTAAAAGAGGTCGCCCAACACTTACATTTAAAAGAGGTCGCCCACACTGTTACATTTAAAAGAGGTCGCCCAACACTTACATTTAAAAGAGGTCGCCCAACACTGTTACATTTAAAAGAGGTTGCCCAACACTTACATTTAAAAGAGGTCGCCCAACACTATTACATTTAAAAGAGGTCGCCCAACACTGTTACATTTAAAAGAGGTCACCAACACTGTTACATTTAAAAGAGGTCGCCCAACACTGTTACATTTAAAAGAGGTCACCCAACACTGTTACATTTAAAAGAGGTCACCCAACACTTACATTTAAAAGAGGTCGCCCAACGCTGTTACATTTAAAAGAGGTTGCCCAACACTGTTACATTTAAAAGAGGTCGCCCAACACTTACATTTAAAAGAGGTCACCCAACACTGTTACATTTAAAAGAGGTCGCCCAACACTGTTACATTTAAAAGAGGTCGCCCAACACTGTTACATTTAAAAGAGGTCGCCCAACACTTACATTTAAAAGAGGTCACCCAACACTGTTACATTTAAAAGAGGTCGCCCAACACTGTTACATTTAAAAGAGGTCGCCCAACACTGTTACATTTAAAAGAGGTCACCCAACACTGTTACATTTAAAAGAGGTCGTCCAACACTGTTACATTTAAAAGAGGTCGCCCAACACTGTTACATTTAAAAGAGGTCGCCCAACACTTACATTTAAAAGTGGTCGCCCAACACTGTTACATTTAAAAGAGGTCGCCCAACACTGTTACATTTAAAATAGGTCGCCCAACACTGTTACATTTAAAAGAGGTCGCCCAACACTGTTACATTTAAAAGAGGTCGCCCACACTGTTACATTTAAAAGAGGTCGCCCAACACTTACATTTAAAAAAGGTCACCCAACACTGTTACATTTAAAAGAGGTCGCCCAACACTTACATTTAAAAGAGGTCGCCCAACACTGTTACATTTAAAAGAGGTCGCCCAACACTTACATTTAAAAGAGGTCGCCCAACACTGTTACATTTAAAAGAGGTCGCCCAACACTTACATTTAAAAGAGGTCGCCCACACTGTTACATTTAAAAGAGGTCGCCCAACACTTACATTTAAAAGAGGTCGCCCAACACTGTTACATTTAAAAGAGGTTGCCCAACACTTACATTTAAAAGAGGTCGCCCAACACTATTACATTTAAAAGAGGTCGCCCAACACTGTTACATTTAAAAGAGGTCACCAACACTGTTACATTTAAAAGAGGTCGCCCAACACTGTTACATTTAAAAGAGGTCGCCCAACACTGTTACATTTAAAAGAGGTCGCCCAACACTGTTACATTTAAAAGAGGTCGCCCAACACTGTTACATTTAAAAGAGGTCGCCCAACACTGTTACATTTAAAAGAGGTCACCCAAGACTTACATTTAAAAGAGGTCGCCCAACACTTACATTTAAAAGAGGTCGCCCAACACTGTTACATTTAAAAGAGGTCGCCCAACACTGTTACATTTAAAAGAGGTCACCCAACACTTACATTTAAAAGAGGTCACCCAACACTTACATTTAAAAGAGGTCGCCCAACACTTACATTTAAAAGAGGTCGCCCAACACTGTTACATTTAAAAGAGGTCGCCCAACACTGTTACATTTAAAAAAGGTCGCCCAACACTGTTACATTTAAAAGAGGTCGCCCAACACTGTTACATTTAAAAGAGGTCGCCCAACCCTGTTACATTTAAAAGAGGTTGCCCAACACTTACATTTAAAAGAGGTCGCCCAACACTGTTACATTTAAAAGAGGTCGCCCAACACTGTTACATTTAAAAGAGGTAGCCCAACACTGTTACATTTAAAAGAGGTCGCCCAACACTGTTACATTTAAAAGAGGTAGCCCAACACTGTTACATTTAAAAGAGGTAGCCCAACACTTACATTTAAAAGAGGTCGCCCAACACTTACATTTAAAAGAGGTCGCCCAACACTGTTACATTTAAAAGAGGTCGCCCAACACTGTTACATTTAAAAGAGGTCTCCCAACACTGTTACATTTAAAAGAGGTCGCCAACACTGTTACATTTAAAAGAGGTCGCCCAACACTGTTACATTTAAAAGCGGTTGCCCAACACTGTTACATTTAAAACAGGTCGCCCAACACTGTTACATTTAAAAGAGGTCGCCCAACACTGTTACATTTAAAAGAGGTCGCCCAACACTGTTACATTTAAAAGAGGTCGCCCAACACTTACATTTAAAAGTGGTCGCCCAACACTGTTACATTTAAAAGAGGTCGCCCAACACTGTTACATTTAAAATAGGTCGCCCAACACTGTTACATTTAAAAGAGGTCGCCCAACACTGTTACATTTAAAAGAGGTCGCCCACACTGTTACATTTAAAAGAGGTCGCCCAACACTTACATTTAAAAGAGGTCACCCAACACTGTTACATTTAAAAGAGGTCGCCCAACACTTACATTTAAAAGAGGTCGCCCAACACTGTTACATTTAAAAGAGGTCGCCCAACACTTACATTTAAAAGAGGTCGCCCAACACTGTTACATTTAAAAGAGGTCGCCCAACACTTACATTTAAAAGAGGTCGCCCACACTGTTACATTTAAAAGAGGTCGCCCAACACTTACATTTAAAAGAGGTCGCCCAACACTGTTACATTTAAAAGAGGTTGCCCAACACTTACATTTAAAAGAGGTCGCCCAACACTATTACATTTAAAAGAGGTCGCCCAACACTGTTACATTTAAAAGAGGTCACCAACACTGTTACATTTAAAAGAGGTCGCCCAACACTGTTACATTTAAAAGAGGTCACCCAACACTGTTACATTTAAAAGAGGTCACCCAACACTTACATTTAAAAGAGGTCGCCCAACGCTGTTACATTTAAAAGAGGTTGCCCAACACTGTTACATTTAAAAGAGGTCGCCCAACACTTACATTTAAAAGAGGTCACCCAACACTGTTACATTTAAAAGAGGTCGCCCAACACTGTTACATTTAAAAGAGGTCGCCCAACACTGTTACATTTAAAAGAGGTCGCCCAACACTTACATTTAAAAGAGGTCACCCAACACTGTTACATTTAAAAGAGGTCGCCCAACACTGTTACATTTAAAAGAGGTCGCCCAACACTGTTACATTTAAAAGAGGTCGCCCAACACTGTTACATTTAAAAGAGGTCACCCAACACTGTTACATTTAAAAGAGGTCGCCCAACACTTACATTTAAAAGTGGTCGCCCAACACTGTTACATTTAAAAGAGGTCGCCCAACACTGTTACATTTAAAATAGGTCGCCCAACACTGTTACATTTAAAAGAGGTCGCCCAACACTGTTACATTTAAAAGAGGTCGCCCACACTGTTACATTTAAAAGAGGTCGCCCAACACTTACATTTAAAAGAGGTCACCCAACACTGTTACATTTAAAAGAGGTCGCCCAACACTTACATTTAAAAGAGGTCGCCCAACACTGTTACATTTAAAAGAGGTCGCCCAACACTTACATTTAAAAGAGGTCGCCCAACACTGTTACATTTAAAAGAGGTCGCCCAACACTGTTACATTTAAAAGAGGTCGCCCACACTGTTACATTTAAAAGAGGTCGCCCAACACTGTTACATTTAAAAGAGGTCGCCCAACACTGTTACATTTAAAAGAGGTCGCCAACACTGTTACATTTAAAAGAGGTCGCCCAACACTGTTACATTTAAAAGAGGTCGCCCACACTGTTACATTTAAAAGAGGTCGCCCAACACTGTTACATTTAAAAGAGGTCGCCCAACACTGTTACATTTAAAAGAGGTCGCCCAACACTGTTACATTTAAAAGAGGTCGCCCAACACTGTTACATTTAAAAGAGGTCGCCCAACACTTACATTTAAAAGAGGTCGCCCAACACTGTTACATTTAAAAGAGGGCGCCGAACACTGTTACATTTAAAAGAGGTCGCCCAACACTGTTACATTTAAAAGAGGTCGCCCAACACTTACATTTAAAAGAGGTTGCCCAACACTGTTACATTTAAAAGAGGTCGCCCAACACTGTTACATTTAAAAGAGGGCGCCCAACACTGTTACATTTAAAAGAGGTCGCCCAACACTGTTACATTTAAAAGAGGTCGCCCAACACTGTTACATTTAAAAGAGGTCGCCCAACACTGTTACATTTAAAAGAGGTCACCCAACACTGTTACATTTAAAAGAGGGCGCCCAACACTTACATTTAAAAGAGGTCGCCCAACACTGTTACATTTAAAAGAGGTCGCCCAACACTGTTACATTTAAAAGAGGTCGCCCAACACTGTTACATTTAAAAGAGGTCACCCAACACTGTTACATTTAAAAGAGGTCGCCCAACACTGTTACATTTAAAAGAGGTCGCCCAACACTTACATTTAAAAGTGGTCGCCCAACACTGTTACATTTAAAAGAGGTCGCCCAACACTGTTACATTTAAAAGAGGTCGCCCAACACTGTTACATTTAAAAGAGGTCGCCCAACACTTACTGTCCTTAGAACAGGCTGTCATCCCCACCTGCCTGAAGAAGTCCACTATTATCCCTGTACCCAAAAAATCCAAGCCTGCTTGCCTCAACGACTACCGCCCTGTAGCTCTCACCTCCATAGCCATGAAGTGCTTTGAGAAGCTAGTAAAGGGCTACATCTGCTCCTCCCTCCCCATCAACATGGACCCCCTGCAATTTGCATACCGCCCCAACAGGTCCACGTAGGACGCCATATCCCATGTGCTGCACACAGCAGCATCACACCTGGACAAGAGGCAGGGGAACTATGTGAGAATGCTATTCATCGACTACAGCTCGGCATTCAATACCATAGTCCCCTCCATACTCATAGCCAAGCTCAGGGACCTGGGCTTGGGCTATGACCTCTGCCAGTGGGTCTTGGACTTCCTGACTGGCAGACCCCAGGTGGTGAGAGCAGGCAACTGCACCTCCTCATCCATCACCCTCAACATAGGGGCCCCCCAGGGCTGTGTTCTGAGTCCCCTCCTCTACTCCCTGTACACACACGACTGTGTGGCTCAGCGGAGTAGCAATACAATCGTCAAATTTGCTGACGACACAGTGGTGGTGGGCCTGATCTCTGCCAACGACGAGAGGGCCTACCTGGAAGAGGTCAAGGTCCTGGCGGGATGGTGCCAGGAAAACAGCCTCTCCCTGAACGTCAGCAAAACAAAGGAGATGATTGTGGACTTCAGGAGGTCGGGGGTCAAGGACTACAGCCCCCTCAGCATCGACGGGGCACCGGTTGAGAGAGTCAACAGCTTCAAGTACCTCGGAGCCTACATATCCGAGGACTTGACATGGACCACACACATTAACAGTGTGGTGAAGAAGGCACGACAACGCCTCTACTTCCTCAGGCGCCTAAGGAAGTTCCAAGTCAGCCAGAAGATCCTTAAGAACTTCTACTCATGTACAATAGAGAGCATCTTGACCGGCAACATCACCTCCTGGTTTGGGAATAGCACTGCAAAAGACCGAAGCAGACTACAAAGAGTGACACGTTCAGCCGAACGCACAATTGGAGGGGGGCTCCCCACCCTCCAGAACATTTACTACAAGCGTTGCAAGGGCAAGGCTAAGAGAATCATTAAAGACTCCAGTCACCCGAACAACTGCCTCTTCGAACTGCTGCGGTCAGGCAAGCGATACAGGAGTCTCAAGGCGAGCACAGAAAGACTCAGAAGTAGCTTCTATCCCCAGGCCATCAGGCTGCTAAACGAACAATGAATGAACACTACACAACAACAACCACCAAACGCACATAGCACACACATCCACACGCACACACTCACTTTAAACAAACACACTGTAGCACCCACTCCACACACTTTATAGCACACACCCACTTTAAACAAACACACTGTAGCACCCACTCCCCACACTTTATATTTATGGATGAAGGATTGCACTACAACTCGTACACCTTACTGTAAATTGTACCTACAATTGTACCTCATCCCATTTCTGCTTTGCACTAGATAGTACTGTACATTAGTACACTGCATAGTATTGTGTATTGTATATTATATGGTAACTCAGAACATTGTACATATGTCTATACCGAACACTGTGACCTCATTTTCTTCTTCTAAATTCATGCTATATTATGTTATTATGTTATTTGATACTATCTTGTCTAGCACAGTCTCTGGAGCGTAACAGTAAGAAGCATTTTGTATGAAAGTATTCTGTACTTCTGTATGACAACTATTAAAGAACTTGAACTTGAACTTGAACTTACATTTAAAAGAGGTCGCCCAACACTGTTACATTTAAAAGAGGTCGCCCAACACTGTTACATTTAAAAGAGGTCGCCCACACTGTTACATTTAAAAGAGGTCGCCCAACACTGTTACATTTAAAAGAGGTCGCCCAACACTGTTACATTTAAAAGAGGTCGCCAACACTGTTACATTTAAAAGAGGTCGCCCAACACTGTTACATTTAAAAGAGGTCGCCCAACACTGTTACATTTAAAAGAGGTCGCCCAACACTGTTACATTTAAAAGAGGTCGCCCAACACTGTTACATTTAAAAGAGGTCGCCCAACACTGTTACATTTAAAAGAGGTCGCCCAACACTGTTACATTTAAAAGAGGTCACCCAAGACTTACATTTAAAAGAGGTCGCCCAACACTTACATTTAAAAGAGGTCGCCCAACACTGTTACATTTAAAAGAGGTCGCCCAACACTGTTACATTTAAAAGAGGTCACCCAACACTTACATTTAAAAGAGGTCACCCAACACTTACATTTAAAAGAGGTCGCCCAACACTTACATTTAAAAGAGGTCGCCCAACACTGTTACATTTAAAAGAGGTCGCCCAACACTGTTACATTTAAAAAAGGTCGCCCAACACTGTTACATTTAAAAGAGGTCGCCCAACACTGTTACATTTAAAAGAGGTCGCCCAACCCTGTTACATTTAAAAGAGGTTGCCCAACACTTACATTTAAAAGAGGTCGCCCAACACTGTTACATTTAAAAGAGGTCGCCCAACACTGTTACATTTAAAAGAGGTAGCCCAACACTGTTACATTTAAAAGAGGTCGCCCAACACTGTTACATTTAAAAGAGGTAGCCCAACACTGTTACATTTAAAAGAGGTAGCCCAACACTTACATTTAAAAGAGGTCGCCCAACACTTACATTTAAAAGAGGTCGCCCAACACTGTTACATTTAAAAGAGGTCGCCCAACACTGTTACATTTAAAAGAGGTCTCCCAACACTGTTACATTTAAAAGAGGTCGCCCAACACTGTTACATTTAAAAGAGGTCGCCCAACCCTGTTACATTTAAAAGAGGTTGCCCAACACTTACATTTAAAAGAGGTCGCCCAACACTGTTACATTTAAAAGAGGTCGCCCAACACTGTTACATTTAAAAGAGGTAGCCCAACACTGTTACATTTAAAAGAGGTCGCCCAACACTGTTACATTTAAAAGAGGTAGCCCAACACTGTTACATTTAAAAGAGGTAGCCCAACACTTACATTTAAAAGAGGTCGCCCAACACTTACATTTAAAAGAGGTCGCCCAACACTGTTACATTTAAAAGAGGTCGCCCAACACTGTTACATTTAAAAGAGGTCTCCCAACACTGTTACATTTAAAAGAGGTCGCCAACACTGTTACATTTAAAAGAGGTCGCCCAACACTGTTACATTTAAAAGCGGTTGCCCAACACTGTTACATTTAAAACAGGTCGCCCAACACTGTTACATTTAAAAGAGGTCGCCCAACACTGTTACATTTAAAAGAGGTCGCCCAACACTGTTACATTTAAAAGAGGTCGCCCAACACTTACATTTAAAAGTGGTCGCCCAACACTGTTACATTTAAAAGAGGTCGCCCAACACTGTTACATTTAAAATAGGTCGCCCAACACTGTTACATTTAAAAGAGGTCGCCCAACACTGTTACATTTAAAAGAGGTCGCCCACACTGTTACATTTAAAAGAGGTCGCCCAACACTTACATTTAAAAGAGGTCACCCAACACTGTTACATTTAAAAGAGGTCGCCCAACACTTACATTTAAAAGAGGTCGCCCAACACTGTTACATTTAAAAGAGGTCGCCCAACACTGTTACATTTAAAAGAGGTCGCCCAACACTTACATTTAAAAGAGGTCGCCCACACTGTTACATTTAAAAGAGGTCGCCCAACACTTACATTTAAAAGAGGTCGCCCAACACTGTTACATTTAAAAGAGGTTGCCCAACACTTACATTTAAAAGAGGTCGCCCAACACTATTACATTTAAAAGAGGTCGCCCAACACTGTTACATTTAAAAGAGGTCACCAACACTGTTACATTTAAAAGAGGTCGCCCAACACTGTTACATTTAAAAGAGGTCACCCAACACTGTTACATTTAAAAGAGGTCACCCAACACTTACATTTAAAAGAGGTCGCCCAACGCTGTTACATTTAAAAGAGGTTGCCCAACACTGTTACATTTAAAAGAGGTCGCCCAACACTTACATTTAAAAGAGGTCACCCAACACTGTTACATTTAAAAGAGGTCGCCCAACACTGTTACATTTAAAAGAGGTCGCCCAACACTGTTACATTTAAAAGAGGTCGCCCAACACTTACATTTAAAAGAGGTCACCCAACACTGTTACATTTAAAAGAGGTCGCCCAACACTGTTACATTTAAAAGAGGTCGCCCAACACTGTTACATTTAAAAGAGGTCGCCCAACACTGTTACATTTAAAAGAGGTCACCCAACACTGTTACATTTAAAAGAGGTCGCCCAACACTTACATTTAAAAGTGGTCGCCCAACACTGTTACATTTAAAAGAGGTCGCCCAACACTGTTACATTTAAAATAGGTCGCCCAACACTGTTACATTTAAAAGAGGTCGCCCAACACTGTTACATTTAAAAGAGGTCGCCCACACTGTTACATTTAAAAGAGGTCGCCCAACACTTACATTTAAAAGAGGTCACCCAACACTGTTACATTTAAAAGAGGTCGCCCAACACTTACATTTAAAAGAGGTCGCCCAACACTGTTACATTTAAAAGAGGTCGCCCAACACTTACATTTAAAAGAGGTCGCCCAACACTGTTACATTTAAAAGAGGTCGCCCAACACTGTTACATTTAAAAGAGGTCGCCCACACTGTTACATTTAAAAGAGGTCGCCCAACACTGTTACATTTAAAAGAGGTCGCCCAACACTGTTACATTTAAAAGAGGTCGCCAACACTGTTACATTTAAAAGAGGTCGCCCAACACTGTTACATTTAAAAGAGGTCGCCCACACTGTTACATTTAAAAGAGGTCGCCCAACACTGTTACATTTAAAAGAGGTCGCCCAACACTGTTACATTTAAAAGAGGTCGCCCAACACTGTTACATTTAAAAGAGGTCGCCCAACACTGTTACATTTAAAAGAGGTCGCCCAACACTTACATTTAAAAGAGGTCGCCCAACACTGTTACATTTAAAAGAGGGCGCCGAACACTGTTACATTTAAAAGAGGTCGCCCAACACTGTTACATTTAAAAGAGGTCGCCCAACACTTACATTTAAAAGAGGTTGCCCAACACTGTTACATTTAAAAGAGGTCGCCCAACACTGTTACATTTAAAAGAGGGCGCCCAACACTGTTACATTTAAAAGAGGTCGCCCAACACTGTTACATTTAAAAGAGGTCGCCCAACACTGTTACATTTAAAAGAGGTCGCCCAACACTGTTACATTTAAAAGAGGTCACCCAACACTGTTACATTTAAAAGAGGGCGCCCAACACTTACATTTAAAAGAGGTCGCCCAACACTGTTACATTTAAAAGAGGTCGCCCAACACTGTTACATTTAAAAGAGGTCGCCCAACACTGTTACATTTAAAAGAGGTCGCCCAACACTGTTACATTTAAAAGAGGTCACCCAACACTGTTACATTTAAAAGAGGTCGCCCAACACTGTTACATTTAAAAGAGGTCGCCCAACACTTACATTTAAAAGTGGTCGCCCAACACTGTTACATTTAAAAGAGGTCGCCCAACACTGTTACATTTAAAAGAGGTCGCCCAACACTGTTACATTTAAAAGAGGTCGCCCAACACTTACTGTCCTTAGAACAGGCTGTCATCCCCACCTGCCTGAAGAAGTCCACTATTATCCCTGTACCCAAAAAATCCAAGCCTGCTTGCCTCAACGACTACCGCCCTGTAGCTCTCACCTCCATAGCCATGAAGTGCTTTGAGAAGCTAGTAAAGGGCTACATCTGCTCCTCCCTCCCCATCAACATGGACCCCCTGCAATTTGCATACCGCCCCAACAGGTCCACGGAGGACGCCATATCCCATGTGCTGCACACAGCAGCATCACACCTGGACAAGAGGCAGGGGAACTATGTGAGAATGCTATTCATCGACTACAGCTCGGCATTCAATACCATAGTCCCCTCCATACTCATAGCCAAGCTCAGGGACCTGGGCTTGGGCTATGACCTCTGCCAGTGGGTCTTGGACTTCCTGACTGGCAGACCCCAGGTGGTGAGAGCAGGCAACTGCACCTCCTCATCCATCACCCTCAACATAGGGGCCCCCCAGGGCTGTGTTCTGAGTCCCCTCCTCTACTCCCTGTACACACACGACTGTGTGGCTCAGCGGAGTAGCAATACAATCGTCAAATTTGCTGACGACACAGTGGTGGTGGGCCTGATCTCTGCCAACGACGAGAGGGCCTACCTGGAAGAGGTCAAGGTCCTGGCGGGATGGTGCCAGGAAAACAGCCTCTCCCTGAACGTCAGCAAAACAAAGGAGATGATTGTGGACTTCAGGAGGTCGGGGGTCAAGGACTACAGCCCCCTCAGCATCGACGGGGCACCGGTTGAGAGAGTCAACAGCTTCAAGTACCTCGGAGCCTACATATCCGAGGACTTGACATGGACCACACACATTAACAGTGTGGTGAAGAAGGCACGACAACGCCTCTACTTCCTCAGGCGCCTAAGGAAGTTCCAAGTCAGCCAGAAGATCCTTAAGAACTTCTACTCATGTACAATAGAGAGCATCTTGACCGGCAACATCACCTCCTGGTTTGGGAATAGCACTGCAAAAGACCGAAGCAGACTACAAAGAGTGACACGTTCAGCCGAACGCACAATTGGAGGGGGGCTCCCCACCCTCCAGAACATTTACTACAAGCGTTGCAAGGGCAAGGCTAAGAGAATCATTAAAGACTCCAGTCACCCGAACAACTGCCTCTTCGAACTGCTGCGGTCAGGCAAGCGATACAGGAGTCTCAAGGCGAGCACAGAAAGACTCAGAAGTAGCTTCTATCCCCAGGCCATCAGGCTGCTAAACGAACAATGAATGAACACTACACAACAACAACCACCAAACGCACATAGCACACACATCCACACGCACACACTCACTTTAAACAAACACACTGTAGCACCCACTCCACACACTTTATAGCACACACCCACTTTAAACAAACACACTGTAGCACCCACTCCCCACACTTTATATTTATGGATGAAGGATTGCACTACAACTCGTACACCTTACTGTAAATTGTACCTACAATTGTACCTCATCCCATTTCTGCTTTGCACTAGATAGTACTGTACATTAGTACACTGCATAGTATTGTGTATTGTATATTATATGGTAACTCAGAACATTGTACATATGTCTATACCGAACACTGTGACCTCATTTTCTTCTTCTAAATTCATGCTATATTATGTTATTATGTTATTTGATACTATCTTGTCTAGCACAGTCTCTGGAGCGTAACAGTAAGAAGCATTTTGTATGAAAGTATTCTGTACTTCTGTATGACAACTATTAAAGAACTTGAACTTGAACTTGAACTTACATTTAAAAGAGGTCGCCCAACACTGTTACATTTAAAAGAGGTCGCCCAACACTGTTACATTTAAAAGAGGTCGCCCACACTGTTACATTTAAAAGAGGTCGCCCAACACTGTTACATTTAAAAGAGGTCGCCCAACACTGTTACATTTAAAAGAGGTCGCCAACACTGTTACATTTAAAAGAGGTCGCCCAACACTGTTACATTTAAAAGAGGTCGCCCAACACTGTTACATTTAAAAGAGGTCGCCCAACACTGTTACATTTAAAAGAGGTCGCCCAACACTGTTACATTTAAAAGAGGTCGCCCAACACTGTTACATTTAAAAGAGGTCGCCCAACACTGTTACATTTAAAAGAGGTCACCCAAGACTTACATTTAAAAGAGGTCGCCCAACACTTACATTTAAAAGAGGTCGCCCAACACTGTTACATTTAAAAGAGGTCGCCCAACACTGTTACATTTAAAAGAGGTCACCCAACACTTACATTTAAAAGAGGTCACCCAACACTTACATTTAAAAGAGGTCGCCCAACACTGTTACATTTAAAAGAGGTCGCCCAACACTGTTACATTTAAAAAAGGTCGCCCAACACTGTTACATTTAAAAGAGGTCGCCCAACACTGTTACATTTAAAAGAGGTCGCCCAACCCTGTTACATTTAAAAGAGGTTGCCCAACACTTACATTTAAAAGAGGTCGCCCAACACTGTTACATTTAAAAGAGGTCGCCCAACACTGTTACATTTAAAAGAGGTAGCCCAACACTGTTACATTTAAAAGAGGTCGCCCAACACTGTTACATTTAAAAGAGGTAGCCCAACACTGTTACATTTAAAAGAGGTAGCCCAACACTTACATTTAAAAGAGGTCGCCCAACACTTACATTTAAAAGAGGTCGCCCAACACTGTTACATTTAAAAGAGGTCGCCCAACACTGTTACATTTAAAAGAGGTCTCCCAACACTGTTACATTTAAAAGAGGTCGCCAACACTGTTACATTTAAAAGAGGTCGCCCAACACTGTTACATTTAAAAGCGGTTGCCCAACACTGTTACATTTAAAACAGGTCGCCCAACACTGTTACATTTAAAAGAGGTCGCCCAACACTGTTACATTTAAAAGAGGTCGCCCAACACTGTTACATTTAAAAGAGGTCGCCCAACACTTACATTTAAAAGTGGTCGCCCAACACTGTTACATTTAAAAGAGGTCGCCCACACTGTTACATTTAAAAGAGGTCGCCCAACACTTACATTTAAAAGAGGTCACCCAACACTGTTACATTTAAAAGAGGTCGCCCAACACTTACATTTAAAAGAGGTCGCCCAACACTGTTACATTTAAAAGAGGTCGCCCAACACTTACATTTAAAAGAGGTCGCCCAACACTGTTACATTTAAAAGAGGTCGCCCAACACTTACATTTAAAAGAGGTCGCCCACACTGTTACATTTAAAAGAGGTCGCCCAACACTTACATTTAAAAGAGGTCACCCAACACTGTTACATTTAAAAGAGGTCGCCCAACACTTACATTTAAAAGAGGTCGCCCAACACTGTTACATTTAAAAGAGGTCGCCCAACACTTACATTTAAAAGAGGTCGCCCAACACTGTTACATTTAAAAGAGGTCGCCCAACACTTACATTTAAAAGAGGTCGCCCACACTGTTACATTTAAAAGAGGTCGCCCAACACTTACATTTAAAAGAGGTCGCCCAACACTGTTACATTTAAAAGAGGTTGCCCAACACTTACATTTAAAAGAGGTCGCCCAACACTATTACATTTAAAAGAGGTCGCCCAACACTGTTACATTTAAAAGAGGTCACCAACACTGTTACATTTAAAAGAGGTCGCCCAACACTGTTACATTTAAAAGAGGTCACCCAACACTGTTACATTTAAAAGAGGTCACCCAACACTTACATTTAAAAGAGGTCGCCCAACGCTGTTACATTTAAAAGAGGTTGCCCAACACTGTTACATTTAAAAGAGGTCGCCCAACACTTACATTTAAAAGAGGTCACCCAACACTGTTACATTTAAAAGAGGTCGCCCAACACTGTTACATTTAAAAGAGGTCGCCCAACACTGTTACATTTAAAAGAGGTCGCCCAACACTTACATTTAAAAGAGGTCACCCAACACTGTTACATTTAAAAGAGGTCGCCCAACACTGTTACATTTAAAAGAGGTCGCCCAACACTGTTACATTTAAAAGAGGTCGCCCAACACTGTTACATTTAAAAGAGGTCACCCAACACTGTTACATTTAAAAGAGGTCGCCCAACACTTACATTTAAAAGTGGTCGCCCAACACTGTTACATTTAAAAGAGGTCGCCCAACACTGTTACATTTAAAATAGGTCGCCCAACACTGTTACATTTAAAAGAGGTCGCCCAACACTGTTACATTTAAAAGAGGTCGCCCACACTGTTACATTTAAAAGAGGTCGCCCAACACTTACATTTAAAAGAGGTCACCCAACACTGTTACATTTAAAAGAGGTCGCCCAACACTTACATTTAAAAGAGGTCGCCCAACACTGTTACATTTAAAAGAGGTCGCCCAACACTTACATTTAAAAGAGGTCGCCCAACACTGTTACATTTAAAAGAGGTCGCCAAACACTGTTACATTTAAAAGAGGTCGCCCACACTGTTACATTTAAAAGAGGTCGCCCAACACTGTTACATTTAAAAGAGGTCGCCCAACACTGTTACATTTAAAAGAGGTCGCCAACACTGTTACATTTAAAAGAGGTCGCCCAACACTGTTACATTTAAAAGAGGTCGCCCACACTGTTACATTTAAAAGAGGTCGCCCAACACTGTTACATTTAAAAGAGGTCGCCCAACACTGTTACATTTAAAAGAGGTCGCCCAACACTGTTACATTTAAAAGAGGTCGCCCAACACTGTTACATTTAAAAGAGGTCGCCCAACACTTACATTTAAAAGAGGTCGCCCAACACTGTTACATTTAAAAGAGGGCGCCGAACACTGTTACATTTAAAAGAGGTCGCCCAACACTGTTACATTTAAAAGAGGTCGCCCAACACTTACATTTAAAAGAGGTTGCCCAACACTGTTACATTTAAAAGAGGTCGCCCAACACTGTTACATTTAAAAGAGGGCGCCCAACACTGTTACATTTAAAAGAGGTCGCCCAACACTGTTACATTTAAAAGAGGTCGCCCAACACTGTTACATTTAAAAGAGGTCGCCCAACACTGTTACATTTAAAAGAGGTCACCCAACACTGTTACATTTAAAAGAGGGCGCCCAACACTTACATTTAAAAGAGGTCGCCCAACACTGTTACATTTAAAAGAGGTCGCCCAACACTGTTACATTTAAAAGAGGTCGCCCAACACTGTTACATTTAAAAGAGGTCGCCCAACACTGTTACATTTAAAAGAGGTCACCCAACACTGTTACATTTAAAAGAGGTCGCCCAACACTGTTACATTTAAAAGAGGTCGCCCAACACTTACATTTAAAAGTGGTCGCCCAACACTGTTACATTTAAAAGAGGTCGCCCAACACTGTTACATTTAAAAGAGGTCGCCCAACACTGTTACATTTAAAAGAGGTCGCCCAACACTTACTGTCCTTAGAACAGGCTGTCATCCCCACCTGCCTGAAGAAGTCCACTATTATCCCTGTACCCAAAAAATCCAAGCCTGCTTGCCTCAACGACTACCGCCCTGTAGCTCTCACCTCCATAGCCATGAAGTGCTTTGAGAAGCTAGTAAAGGGCTACATCTGCTCCTCCCTCCCCATCAACATGGACCCCCTGCAATTTGCATACCGCCCCAACAGGTCCACGGAGGACGCCATATCCCATGTGCTGCACACAGCAGCATCACACCTGGACAAGAGGCAGGGGAACTATGTGAGAATGCTATTCATCGACTACAGCTCGGCATTCAATACCATAGTCCCCTCCATACTCATAGCCAAGCTCAGGGACCTGGGCTTGGGCTATGACCTCTGCCAGTGGGTCTTGGACTTCCTGACTGGCAGACCCCAGGTGGTGAGAGCAGGCAACTGCACCTCCTCATCCATCACCCTCAACATAGGGGCCCCCCAGGGCTGTGTTCTGAGTCCCCTCCTCTACTCCCTGTACACACACGACTGTGTGGCTCAGCGGAGTAGCAATACAATCGTCAAATTTGCTGACGACACAGTGGTGGTGGGCCTGATCTCTGCCAACGACGAGAGGGCCTACCTGGAAGAGGTCAAGGTCCTGGCGGGATGGTGCCAGGAAAACAGCCTCTCCCTGAACGTCAGCAAAACAAAGGAGATGATTGTGGACTTCAGGAGGTCGGGGGTCAAGGACTACAGCCCCCTCAGCATCGACGGGGCACCGGTTGAGAGAGTCAACAGCTTCAAGTACCTCGGAGCCTACATATCCGAGGACTTGACATGGACCACACACATTAACAGTGTGGTGAAGAAGGCACGACAACGCCTCTACTTCCTCAGGCGCCTAAGGAAGTTCCAAGTCAGCCAGAAGATCCTTAAGAACTTCTACTCATGTACAATAGAGAGCATCTTGACCGGCAACATCACCTCCTGGTTTGGGAATAGCACTGCAAAAGACCGAAGCAGACTACAAAGAGTGACACGTTCAGCCGAACGCACAATTGGAGGGGGGCTCCCCACCCTCCAGAACATTTACTACAAGCGTTGCAAGGGCAAGGCTAAGAGAATCATTAAAGACTCCAGTCACCCGAACAACTGCCTCTTCGAACTGCTGCGGTCAGGCAAGCGATACAGGAGTCTCAAGGCGAGCACAGAAAGACTCAGAAGTAGCTTCTATCCCCAGGCCATCAGGCTGCTAAACGAACAATGAATGAACACTACACAACAACAACCACCAAACGCACATAGCACACACATCCACACGCACACACTCACTTTAAACAAACACACTGTAGCACCCACTCCACACACTTTATAGCACACACCCACTTTAAACAAACACACTGTAGCACCCACTCCCCACACTTTATATTTATGGATGAAGGATTGCACTACAACTCGTACACCTTACTGTAAATTGTACCTACAATTGTACCTCATCCCATTTCTGCTTTGCACTAGATAGTACTGTACATTAGTACACTGCATAGTATTGTGTATTGTATATTATATGGTAACTCAGAACATTGTACATATGTCTATACCGAACACTGTGACCTCATTTTCTTCTTCTAAATTCATGCTATATTATGTTATTATGTTATTTGATACTATCTTGTCTAGCACAGTCTCTGGAGCGTAACAGTAAGAAGCATTTTGTATGAAAGTATTCTGTACTTCTGTATGACAACTATTAAAGAACTTGAACTTGAACTTGAACTTACATTTAAAAGAGGTCGCCCAACACTGTTACATTTAAAAGTGGTCGCCCAACACTGTTACATTTAAAAGAGGTTGCCCAACACTTACATTTAAAAGAGGTCGCCCAACACTTACATTTAAAAGAGGTCGCCCAACACTGTTACATTTAAAAGAGGTCGCCCAACACTGTTACATTTAAAAGAGGTCGCCCAACACTGTTACATTTAAAAGAGGTCGCCCAACACTTACATTTAAAAGAGGGCGCCCAACACTGTTACATTTAAAAGAGGTCGCCCAACACTGTTACATTTAAAAGAGGTCGCCCAACACTGTTACATTTAAAAGAGGTCGCCCAACACTGTTACATTTAAAAGAGGTCGCCCAACACTGTTACATTTAAAAGTGGTCGCCCAACACTGTTACATTTAAAAGAGGGCGCCCAACACTGTTACATTTAAAAGAGGTCGCCCAACACTGTTACATTTAAAAGTGGTCGCCCAACACTGTTACATTTAAAAGAGGTTGCCCAACACTTACATTTAAAAGAGGTCGCCCAACACTTACATTTAAAAGAGGTGGCCCAACACTGTTACATTTAAAAGAGGGCGCCCAACACTGTTACATTTAAAAGAGGTCGCCCAACACTGTTACATATAAAAGAGGTCACCCAACACTTACATTTAAAAGAGGTCGCCCAACACTGTTACATTTAAAAGTGGTCGCCCAACACTGTTACATTTAAAAGAGGTCGCTCAACACTGTTACATTTAAAAGAGGTCGCCCAACACTGTTACATTTAAAAGAGGTCGCCCAACACTGTTACATTTAAAAGAGGTCGCCCAACATTGTTACATTTAAAAGAGGTCGCCCAACACTGTTACATTTAAAAGAGGTCACCCAAGACTGTTACATTTAAAAGAGGTCGCCCAACACTGTTACATTTAAAAGAGGTCGCCCAACACTGTTACATTTAAAAGAGGTCGCCCAACACTTACATTTAAAAGAGGGCGCCCAACACTGTTACATTTAAAAGAGGTCGCCCAACACTGTTACATTTAAAAGTGGTCGCCCAACACTGTTACATTTAAAAGAGGGCGCCCAACACTGTTACATTTAAAAGAGGTCACCCAACACTGTTACATTTAAAAGTGGTCGCCCAACACTGTTACATTTAAAAGAGGTTGCCCAACACTTACATTTAAAAGAGGTCGCCCAACACTTACATTTAAAAGAGGTGGCCCAACACTGTTACATTTAAAAGAGGGCGCCCAACACTGTTACATTTAAAATAGGTCGCCCAACACTGTTACATATAAAAGAGGTCACCCAACACTTACATTTAAAAGAGGTCGCCCAACACTGTTACATTTAAAAGTGGTCGCCCAACACTGTTACATTTAAAAGAGGTCGCTCAACACTGTTACATTTAAAAGAGGTCGCCCAACACTGTTACATTTAAAAGAGGTCGCCCAACACTGTTACATTTAAAAGAGGTCGCCCAACATTGTTACATTTAAAAGAGGTCGCCCAACACTGTTACATTTAAAAGAGGTCACCCAAGACTTACATTTAAAAGAGGTCGCCCAACACTTACATTTAAAAGAGGTCGCCCAACACTGTTACATTTAAAAGAGGTCGCCCAACACTGTTACATTTAAAAGAGGTCACCCAACACTTACATTTAAAAGAGGTCACCCAACACTTACATTTAAAAGAGGTCGCCCAACACTTACATTTAAAAGAGGTCGCCCAACACTGTTACATTTAAAAGAGGTTGCCCAACACTGTTACATTTAAAAGAGGTCGCCCAACACTGTTACATTTAAAAGAGGGCGCCCAACACTGTTACATTTAAAAGAGGTCGCCCAACACTTACATTTAAAAGTGGTCGCCCAACACTGTTACATTTAAAAGAGGTCACCCAACACTTACATTTAAAAGAGGTCACCCAACACTTACATTTAAAAGAGGTCGCCCAACACTTACATTTAAAAGAGGTCGCCCAACACTGTTACATTTAAAAGAGGTCGCCCAACACTGTTACATTTAAAAAAGGTCGCCCAACACTGTTACATTTAAAAGAGGTCGCCCAACACTGTTACATTTAAAAGAGGTCGCCCAACACTGTTACATTTAAAAGAGGTTGCCCAACACTTACATTTAAAAGAGGTCGCCCAACACTGTTACATTTAAAAGAGGTCGCCCAACACTGTTACATTTAAAAGAGGTAGCCCAACACTGTTACATTTAAAAGAGGTCGCCCAACACTGTTACATTTAAAAGAGGTAGCCCAACACTGTTACATTTAAAAGAGGTAGCCCAACACTTACATTTAAAAGAGGTCGCCCAACACTTACATTTAAAAGAGGTCGCCCAACACTGTTACATTTAAAAGAGGTCGCCCAACACTGTTACATTTAAAAGAGGTCTCCCAACACTGTTACATTTAAAAGAGGTCGCCAACACTGTTACATTTAAAAGAGGTCGCCCAACACTGTTACATTTAAAAGCGGTTGCCCAACACTGTTACATTTAAAACAGGTCGCCCAACACTGTTACATTTAAAAGAGGTCGCCCAACACTGTTACATTTAAAAGAGGTCGCCCAACACTGTTACATTTAAAAGAGGTCGCCCAACACTTACATTTAAAAGTGGTCGCCCAACACTGTTACATTTAAAAGAGGTCGCCCAACACTGTTACATTTAAAATAGGTCGCCCAACACTGTTACATTTAAAAGAGGTCGCCCAACACTGTTACATTTAAAAGAGGTCGCCCACACTGTTACATTTAAAAGAGGTCGCCCAACACTTACATTTAAAAGAGGTCACCCAACACTGTTACATTTAAAAGAGGTCGCCCAACACTTACATTTAAAAGAGGTCGCCCAACACTGTTACATTTAAAAGAGGTCGCCCAACACTTACATTTAAAAGAGGTCGCCCAACACTGTTACATTTAAAAGAGGTCGCCCAACACTTACATTTAAAAGAGGTCGCCCACACTGTTACATTTAAAAGAGGTCGCCCAACACTTACATTTAAAAGAGGTCGCCCAACACTGTTACATTTAAAAGAGGTTGCCCAACACTTACATTTAAAAGAGGTCGCCCAACACTATTACATTTAAAAGAGGTCGCCCAACACTGTTACATTTAAAAGAGGTCACCAACACTGTTACATTTAAAAGAGGTCGCCCAACACTGTTACATTTAAAAGAGGTCACCCAACACTGTTACATTTAAAAGAGGTCACCCAACACTTACATTTAAAAGAGGTCGCCCAACGCTGTTACATTTAAAAGAGGTTGCCCAACACTGTTACATTTAAAAGAGGTCGCCCAACACTTACATTTAAAAGAGGTCACCCAACACTGTTACATTTAAAAGAGGTCGCCCAACACTGTTACATTTAAAAGAGGTCGCCCAACACTGTTACATTTAAAAGAGGTCGCCCAACACTTACATTTAAAAGAGGTCACCCAACACTGTTACATTTAAAAGAGGTCGCCCAACACTGTTACATTTAAAAGAGGTCGCCCAACACTGTTACATTTAAAAGAGGTCACCCAACACTGTTACATTTAAAAGAGGTCGTCCAACACTGTTACATTTAAAAGAGGTCGCCCAACACTGTTACATTTAAAAGAGGTCGCCCAACACTTACATTTAAAAGTGGTCGCCCAACACTGTTACATTTAAAAGAGGTCGCCCAACACTGTTACATTTAAAATAGGTCGCCCAACACTGTTACATTTAAAAGAGGTCGCCCAACACTGTTACATTTAAAAGAGGTCGCCCACACTGTTACATTTAAAAGAGGTCGCCCAACACTTACATTTAAAAAAGGTCACCCAACACTGTTACATTTAAAAGAGGTCGCCCAACACTTACATTTAAAAGAGGTCGCCCAACACTGTTACATTTAAAAGAGGTCGCCCAACACTTACATTTAAAAGAGGTCGCCCAACACTGTTACATTTAAAAGAGGTCGCCCAACACTTACATTTAAAAGAGGTCGCCCACACTGTTACATTTAAAAGAGGTCGCCCAACACTTACATTTAAAAGAGGTCGCCCAACGCTGTTACATTTAAAAGAGGTTGCCCAACACTGTTACATTTAAAAGAGGTCGCCCAACACTTACATTTAAAAGAGGTCACCCAACACTGTTACATTTAAAAGAGGTCGCCCAACACTGTTACATTTAAAAGAGGTCGCCCAACACTGTTACATTTAAAAGAGGTCGCCCAACACTTACATTTAAAAGAGGTCACCCAACACTGTTACATTTAAAAGAGGTCGCCCAACACTGTTACATTTAAAAGAGGTCGCCCAACACTGTTACATTTAAAAGAGGTCGCCCAACACTGTTACATTTAAAAGAGGTCACCCAACACTGTTACATTTAAAAGAGGTCGCCCAACACTTACATTTAAAAGTGGTCGCCCAACACTGTTACATTTAAAAGAGGTCGCCCAACACTGTTACATTTAAAATAGGTCGCCCAACACTGTTACATTTAAAAGAGGTCGCCCAACACTGTTACATTTAAAAGAGGTCGCCCACACTGTTACATTTAAAAGAGGTCGCCCAACACTTACATTTAAAAGAGGTCACCCAACACTGTTACATTTAAAAGAGGTCGCCCAACACTTACATTTAAAAGAGGTCGCCCAACACTGTTACATTTAAAAGAGGTCGCCCAACACTTACATTTAAAAGAGGTCGCCCAACACTGTTACATTTAAAAGAGGTCGCCCAACACTGTTACATTTAAAAGAGGTCGCCCACACTGTTACATTTAAAAGAGGTCGCCCAACACTGTTACATTTAAAAGAGGTCGCCCAACACTGTTACATTTAAAAGAGGTCGCCAACACTGTTACATTTAAAAGAGGTCGCCCAACACTGTTACATTTAAAAGAGGTCGCCCACACTGTTACATTTAAAAGAGGTCGCCCAACACTGTTACATTTAAAAGAGGTCGCCCAACACTGTTACATTTAAAAGAGGTCGCCCAACACTGTTACATTTAAAAGAGGTCGCCCAACACTGTTACATTTAAAAGAGGTCGCCCAACACTTACATTTAAAAGAGGTCGCCCAACACTGTTACATTTAAAAGAGGGCGCCGAACACTGTTACATTTAAAAGAGGTCGCCCAACACTGTTACATTTAAAAGAGGTCGCCCAACACTTACATTTAAAAGAGGTTGCCCAACACTGTTACATTTAAAAGAGGTCGCCCAACACTGTTACATTTAAAAGAGGGCGCCCAACACTGTTACATTTAAAAGAGGTCGCCCAACACTGTTACATTTAAAAGAGGTCGCCCAACACTGTTACATTTAAAAGAGGTCGCCCAACACTGTTACATTTAAAAGAGGTCACCCAACACTGTTACATTTAAAAGAGGGCGCCCAACACTTACATTTAAAAGAGGTCGCCCAACACTGTTACATTTAAAAGAGGTCGCCCAACACTGTTACATTTAAAAGAGGTCGCCCAACACTGTTACATTTAAAAGAGGTCGCCCAACACTGTTACATTTAAAAGAGGTCACCCAACACTGTTACATTTAAAAGAGGTCGCCCAACACTGTTACATTTAAAAGAGGTCGCCCAACACTTACATTTAAAAGTGGTCGCCCAACACTGTTACATTTAAAAGAGGTCGCCCAACACTGTTACATTTAAAAGAGGTCGCCCAACACTGTTACATTTAAAAGAGGTCGCCCAACACTTACTGTCCTTAGAACAGGCTGTCATCCCCACCTGCCTGAAGAAGTCCACTATTATCCCTGTACCCAAAAAATCCAAGCCTGCTTGCCTCAACGACTACCGCCCTGTAGCTCTCACCTCCATAGCCATGAAGTGCTTTGAGAAGCTAGTAAAGGGCTACATCTGCTCCTCCCTCCCCATCAACATGGACCCCCTGCAATTTGCATACCGCCCCAACAGGTCCACGGAGGACGCCATATCCCATGTGCTGCACACAGCAGCATCACACCTGGACAAGAGGCAGGGGAACTATGTGAGAATGCTATTCATCGACTACAGCTCGGCATTCAATACCATAGTCCCCTCCATACTCATAGCCAAGCTCAGGGACCTGGGCTTGGGCTATGACCTCTGCCAGTGGGTCTTGGACTTCCTGACTGGCAGACCCCAGGTGGTGAGAGCAGGCAACTGCACCTCCTCATCCATCACCCTCAACATAGGGGCCCCCCAGGGCTGTGTTCTGAGTCCCCTCCTCTACTCCCTGTACACACACGACTGTGTGGCTCAGCGGAGTAGCAATACAATCGTCAAATTTGCTGACGACACAGTGGTGGTGGGCCTGATCTCTGCCAACGACGAGAGGGCCTACCTGGAAGAGGTCAAGGTCCTGGCGGGATGGTGCCAGGAAAACAGCCTCTCCCTGAACGTCAGCAAAACAAAGGAGATGATTGTGGACTTCAGGAGGTCGGGGGTCAAGGACTACAGCCCCCTCAGCATCGACGGGGCACCGGTTGAGAGAGTCAACAGCTTCAAGTACCTCGGAGCCTACATATCCGAGGACTTGACATGGACCACACACATTAACAGTGTGGTGAAGAAGGCACGACAACGCCTCTACTTCCTCAGGCGCCTAAGGAAGTTCCAAGTCAGCCAGAAGATCCTTAAGAACTTCTACTCATGTACAATAGAGAGCATCTTGACCGGCAACATCACCTCCTGGTTTGGGAATAGCACTGCAAAAGACCGAAGCAGACTACAAAGAGTGACACGTTCAGCCGAACGCACAATTGGAGGGGGGCTCCCCACCCTCCAGAACATTTACTACAAGCGTTGCAAGGGCAAGGCTAAGAGAATCATTAAAGACTCCAGTCACCCGAACAACTGCCTCTTCGAACTGCTGCGGTCAGGCAAGCGATACAGGAGTCTCAAGGCGAGCACAGAAAGACTCAGAAGTAGCTTCTATCCCCAGGCCATCAGGCTGCTAAACGAACAATGAATGAACACTACACAACAACAACCACCAAACGCACATAGCACACACATCCACACGCACACACTCACTTTAAACAAACACACTGTAGCACCCACTCCACACACTTTATAGCACACACCCACTTTAAACAAACACACTGTAGCACCCACTCCCCACACTTTATATTTATGGATGAAGGATTGCACTACAACTCGTACACCTTACTGTAAATTGTACCTACAATTGTACCTCATCCCATTTCTGCTTTGCACTAGATAGTACTGTACATTAGTACACTGCATAGTATTGTGTATTGTATATTATATGGTAACTCAGAACATTGTACATATGTCTATACCGAACACTGTGACCTCATTTTCTTCTTCTAAATTCATGCTATATTATGTTATTATGTTATTTGATACTATCTTGTCTAGCACAGTCTCTGGAGCGTAACAGTAAGAAGCATTTTGTATGAAAGTATTCTGTACTTCTGTATGACAACTATTAAAGAACTTGAACTTGAACTTGAACTTACATTTAAAAGAGGTCGCCCAACACTGTTACATTTAAAAGAGGTCGCCCAACACTGTTACATTTAAAAGAGGTCGCCCACACTGTTACATTTAAAAGAGGTCGCCCAACACTGTTACATTTAAAAGAGGTCGCCCAACACTGTTACATTTAAAAGAGGTCGCCAACACTGTTACATTTAAAAGAGGTCGCCCAACACTGTTACATTTAAAAGAGGTCGCCCAACACTGTTACATTTAAAAGAGGTCGCCCAACACTGTTACATTTAAAAGAGGTCGCCCAACACTGTTACATTTAAAAGAGGTCGCCCAACACTGTTACATTTAAAAGAGGTCGCCCAACACTGTTACATTTAAAAGAGGTCACCCAAGACTTACATTTAAAAGAGGTCGCCCAACACTTACATTTAAAAGAGGTCGCCCAACACTGTTACATTTAAAAGAGGTCGCCCAACACTGTTACATTTAAAAGAGGTCACCCAACACTTACATTTAAAAGAGGTCACCCAACACTTACATTTAAAAGAGGTCGCCCAACACTGTTACATTTAAAAGAGGTCGCCCAACACTGTTACATTTAAAAAAGGTCGCCCAACACTGTTACATTTAAAAGAGGTCGCCCAACACTGTTACATTTAAAAGAGGTCGCCCAACCCTGTTACATTTAAAAGAGGTTGCCCAACACTTACATTTAAAAGAGGTCGCCCAACACTGTTACATTTAAAAGAGGTCGCCCAACACTGTTACATTTAAAAGAGGTAGCCCAACACTGTTACATTTAAAAGAGGTCGCCCAACACTGTTACATTTAAAAGAGGTAGCCCAACACTGTTACATTTAAAAGAGGTAGCCCAACACTTACATTTAAAAGAGGTCGCCCAACACTTACATTTAAAAGAGGTCGCCCAACACTGTTACATTTAAAAGAGGTCGCCCAACACTGTTACATTTAAAAGAGGTCTCCCAACACTGTTACATTTAAAAGAGGTCGCCAACACTGTTACATTTAAAAGAGGTCGCCCAACACTGTTACATTTAAAAGCGGTTGCCCAACACTGTTACATTTAAAACAGGTCGCCCAACACTGTTACATTTAAAAGAGGTCGCCCAACACTGTTACATTTAAAAGAGGTCGCCCAACACTGTTACATTTAAAAGAGGTCGCCCAACACTTACATTTAAAAGTGGTCGCCCAACACTGTTACATTTAAAAGAGGTCGCCCACACTGTTACATTTAAAAGAGGTCGCCCAACACTTACATTTAAAAGAGGTCACCCAACACTGTTACATTTAAAAGAGGTCGCCCAACACTTACATTTAAAAGAGGTCGCCCAACACTGTTACATTTAAAAGAGGTCGCCCAATACTTACATTTAAAAGAGGTCGCCCAACACTGTTACATTTAAAAGAGGTCGCCCAACACTTACATTTAAAAGAGGTCGCCCACACTGTTACATTTAAAAGAGGTCGCCCAACACTTACATTTAAAAGAGGTCGCCCAACACTGTTACATTTAAAAGAGGGCGCCCAACACTGTTACATTTAAAAGAGGTCGCCCAACACTGTTACATTTAAAAGAGGTCGCCCAACACTGTTACATTTAAAAGAGGTCGCCCAACACTGTTACATTTAAAAGAGGTCACCCAACACTGTTACATTTAAAAGAGGGCGCCCAACACTTACATTTAAAAGAGGTCGCCCAACACTGTTACATTTAAAAGAGGTCGCCCAACACTGTTACATTTAAAAGAGGTCGCCCAACACTGTTACATTTAAAAGAGGTCGCCCAACACTGTTACATTTAAAAGAGGTCACCCAACACTGTTACATTTAAAAGAGGTCGCCCAACACTGTTACATTTAAAAGAGGTCGCCCAACACTTACATTTAAAAGTGGTCGCCCAACACTGTTACATTTAAAAGAGGTCGCCCAACACTGTTACATTTAAAAGAGGTCGCCCAACACTGTTACATTTAAAAGAGGTCGCCCAACACTTACTGTCCTTAGAACAGGCTGTCATCCCCACCTGCCTGAAGAAGTCCACTATTATCCCTGTACCCAAAAAATCCAAGCCTGCTTGCCTCAACGACTACCGCCCTGTAGCTCTCACCTCCATAGCCATGAAGTGCTTTGAGAAGCTAGTAAAGGGCTACATCTGCTCCTCCCTCCCCATCAACATGGACCCCCTGCAATTTGCATACCGCCCCAACAGGTCCACGGAGGACGCCATATCCCATGTGCTGCACACAGCAGCATCACACCTGGACAAGAGGCAGGGGAACTATGTGAGAATGCTATTCATCGACTACAGCTCGGCATTCAATACCATAGTCCCCTCCATACTCATAGCCAAGCTCAGGGACCTGGGCTTGGGCTATGACCTCTGCCAGTGGGTCTTGGACTTCCTGACTGGCAGACCCCAGGTGGTGAGAGCAGGCAACTGCACCTCCTCATCCATCACCCTCAACATAGGGGCCCCCCAGGGCTGTGTTCTGAGTCCCCTCCTCTACTCCCTGTACACACACGACTGTGTGGCTCAGCGGAGTAGCAATACAATCGTCAAATTTGCTGACGACACAGTGGTGGTGGGCCTGATCTCTGCCAACGACGAGAGGGCCTACCTGGAAGAGGTCAAGGTCCTGGCGGGATGGTGCCAGGAAAACAGCCTCTCCCTGAACGTCAGCAAAACAAAGGAGATGATTGTGGACTTCAGGAGGTCGGGGGTCAAGGACTACAGCCCCCTCAGCATCGACGGGGCACCGGTTGAGAGAGTCAACAGCTTCAAGTACCTCGGAGCCTACATATCCGAGGACTTGACATGGACCACACACATTAACAGTGTGGTGAAGAAGGCACGACAACGCCTCTACTTCCTCAGGCGCCTAAGGAAGTTCCAAGTCAGCCAGAAGATCCTTAAGAACTTCTACTCATGTACAATAGAGAGCATCTTGACCGGCAACATCACCTCCTGGTTTGGGAATAGCACTGCAAAAGACCGAAGCAGACTACAAAGAGTGACACGTTCAGCCGAACGCACAATTGGAGGGGGGCTCCCCACCCTCCAGAACATTTACTACAAGCGTTGCAAGGGCAAGGCTAAGAGAATCATTAAAGACTCCAGTCACCCGAACAACTGCCTCTTCGAACTGCTGCGGTCAGGCAAGCGATACAGGAGTCTCAAGGCGAGCACAGAAAGACTCAGAAGTAGCTTCTATCCCCAGGCCATCAGGCTGCTAAACGAACAATGAATGAACACTACACAACAACAACCACCAAACGCACATAGCACACACATCCACACGCACACACTCACTTTAAACAAACACACTGTAGCACCCACTCCACACACTTTATAGCACACACCCACTTTAAACAAACACACTGTAGCACCCACTCCCCACACTTTATATTTATGGATGAAGGATTGCACTACAACTCGTACACCTTACTGTAAATTGTACCTACAATTGTACCTCATCCCATTTCTGCTTTGCACTAGATAGTACTGTACATTAGTACACTGCATAGTATTGTGTATTGTATATTATATGGTAACTCAGAACATTGTACATATGTCTATACCGAACACTGTGACCTCATTTTCTTCTTCTAAATTCATGCTATATTATGTTATTATGTTATTTGATACTATCTTGTCTAGCACAGTCTCTGGAGCGTAACAGTAAGAAGCATTTTGTATGAAAGTATTCTGTACTTCTGTATGACAACTATTAAAGAACTTGAACTTGAACTTGAACTTACATTTAAAAGAGGTCGCCCAACACTGTTACATTTAAAAGAGGTCGCCCAACACTGTTACATTTAAAAGAGGTCGCCCACACTGTTACATTTAAAAGAGGTCGCCCAACACTGTTACATTTAAAAGAGGTCGCCCAACACTGTTACATTTAAAAGAGGTCGCCAACACTGTTACATTTAAAAGAGGTCGCCCAACACTGTTACATTTAAAAGAGGTCGCCCAACACTGTTACATTTAAAAGAGGTCGCCCAACACTGTTACATTTAAAAGAGGTCGCCCAACACTGTTACATTTAAAAGAGGTCGCCCAACACTGTTACATTTAAAAGAGGTCGCCCAACACTGTTACATTTAAAAGAGGTCACCCAAGACTTACATTTAAAAGAGGTCGCCCAACACTTACATTTAAAAGAGGTCGCCCAACACTGTTACATTTAAAAGAGGTCGCCCAACACTGTTACATTTAAAAGAGGTCACCCAACACTTACATTTAAAAGAGGTCACCCAACACTTACATTTAAAAGAGGTCGCCCAACACTGTTACATTTAAAAGAGGTCGCCCAACACTGTTACATTTAAAAAAGGTCGCCCAACACTGTTACATTTAAAAGAGGTCGCCCAACACTGTTACATTTAAAAGAGGTCGCCCAACCCTGTTACATTTAAAAGAGGTTGCCCAACACTTACATTTAAAAGAGGTCGCCCAACACTGTTACATTTAAAAGAGGTCGCCCAACACTGTTACATTTAAAAGAGGTAGCCCAACACTGTTACATTTAAAAGAGGTCGCCCAACACTGTTACATTTAAAAGAGGTAGCCCAACACTGTTACATTTAAAAGAGGTAGCCCAACACTTACATTTAAAAGAGGTCGCCCAACACTTACATTTAAAAGAGGTCGCCCAACACTGTTACATTTAAAAGAGGTCGCCCAACACTGTTACATTTAAAAGAGGTCTCCCAACACTGTTACATTTAAAAGAGGTCGCCAACACTGTTACATTTAAAAGAGGTCGCCCAACACTGTTACATTTAAAAGCGGTTGCCCAACACTGTTACATTTAAAACAGGTCGCCCAACACTGTTACATTTAAAAGAGGTCGCCCAACACTGTTACATTTAAAAGAGGTCGCCCAACACTGTTACATTTAAAAGAGGTCGCCCAACACTTACATTTAAAAGTGGTCGCCCAACACTGTTACATTTAAAAGAGGTCGCCCACACTGTTACATTTAAAAGAGGTCGCCCAACACTTACATTTAAAAGAGGTCACCCAACACTGTTACATTTAAAAGAGGTCGCCCAACACTTACATTTAAAAGAGGTCGCCCAACACTGTTACATTTAAAAGAGGTCGCCCAACACTTACATTTAAAAGAGGTCGCCCAACACTGTTACATTTAAAAGAGGTCGCCCAACACTTACATTTAAAAGAGGTCGCCCACACTGTTACATTTAAAAGAGGTCGCCCAACACTTACATTTAAAAGAGGTCACCCAACACTGTTACATTTAAAAGAGGTCGCCCAACACTTACATTTAAAAGAGGTCGCCCAACACTGTTACATTTAAAAGAGGTCGCCCAACACTTACATTTAAAAGAGGTCGCCCAACACTGTTACATTTAAAAGAGGTCGCCCAACACTTACATTTAAAAGAGGTCGCCCACACTGTTACATTTAAAAGAGGTCGCCCAACACTTACATTTAAAAGAGGTCGCCCAACACTGTTACATTTAAAAGAGGTTGCCCAACACTTACATTTAAAAGAGGTCGCCCAACACTATTACATTTAAAAGAGGTCGCCCAACACTGTTACATTTAAAAGAGGTCACCAACACTGTTACATTTAAAAGAGGTCGCCCAACACTGTTACATTTAAAAGAGGTCACCCAACACTGTTACATTTAAAAGAGGTCACCCAACACTTACATTTAAAAGAGGTCGCCCAACGCTGTTACATTTAAAAGAGGTTGCCCAACACTGTTACATTTAAAAGAGGTCGCCCAACACTTACATTTAAAAGAGGTCACCCAACACTGTTACATTTAAAAGAGGTCGCCCAACACTGTTACATTTAAAAGAGGTCGCCCAACACTGTTACATTTAAAAGAGGTCGCCCAACACTTACATTTAAAAGAGGTCACCCAACACTGTTACATTTAAAAGAGGTCGCCCAACACTGTTACATTTAAAAGAGGTCGCCCAACACTGTTACATTTAAAAGAGGTCGCCCAACACTGTTACATTTAAAAGAGGTCACCCAACACTGTTACATTTAAAAGAGGTCGCCCAACACTTACATTTAAAAGTGGTCGCCCAACACTGTTACATTTAAAAGAGGTCGCCCAACACTGTTACATTTAAAATAGGTCGCCCAACACTGTTACATTTAAAAGAGGTCGCCCAACACTGTTACATTTAAAAGAGGTCGCCCACACTGTTACATTTAAAAGAGGTCGCCCAACACTTACATTTAAAAGAGGTCACCCAACACTGTTACATTTAAAAGAGGTCGCCCAACACTTACATTTAAAAGAGGTCGCCCAACACTGTTACATTTAAAAGAGGTCGCCCAACACTTACATTTAAAAGAGGTCGCCCAACACTGTTACATTTAAAAGAGGTCGCCAAACACTGTTACATTTAAAAGAGGTCGCCCACACTGTTACATTTAAAAGAGGTCGCCCAACACTGTTACATTTAAAAGAGGTCGCCCAACACTGTTACATTTAAAAGAGGTCGCCAACACTGTTACATTTAAAAGAGGTCGCCCAACACTGTTACATTTAAAAGAGGTCGCCCACACTGTTACATTTAAAAGAGGTCGCCCAACACTGTTACATTTAAAAGAGGTCGCCCAACACTGTTACATTTAAAAGAGGTCGCCCAACACTGTTACATTTAAAAGAGGTCGCCCAACACTGTTACATTTAAAAGAGGTCGCCCAACACTTACATTTAAAAGAGGTCGCCCAACACTGTTACATTTAAAAGAGGGCGCCGAACACTGTTACATTTAAAAGAGGTCGCCCAACACTGTTACATTTAAAAGAGGTCGCCCAACACTTACATTTAAAAGAGGTTGCCCAACACTGTTACATTTAAAAGAGGTCGCCCAACACTGTTACATTTAAAAGAGGGCGCCCAACACTGTTACATTTAAAAGAGGTCGCCCAACACTGTTACATTTAAAAGAGGTCGCCCAACACTGTTACATTTAAAAGAGGTCGCCCAACACTGTTACATTTAAAAGAGGTCACCCAACACTGTTACATTTAAAAGAGGGCGCCCAACACTTACATTTAAAAGAGGTCGCCCAACACTGTTACATTTAAAAGAGGTCGCCCAACACTGTTACATTTAAAAGAGGTCGCCCAACACTGTTACATTTAAAAGAGGTCGCCCAACACTGTTACATTTAAAAGAGGTCACCCAACACTGTTACATTTAAAAGAGGTCGCCCAACACTGTTACATTTAAAAGAGGTCGCCCAACACTTACATTTAAAAGTGGTCGCCCAACACTGTTACATTTAAAAGAAGTCGCCCAACACTGTTACATTTAAAAGAGGTCGCCCAACACTGTTACATTTAAAAGAGGTCGCCCAACACTTACTGTCCTTAGAACAGGCTGTCATCCCCACCTGCCTGAAGAAGTCCACTATTATCCCTGTACCCAAAAAATCCAAGCCTGCTTGCCTCAACGACTACCGCCCTGTAGCTCTCACCTCCATAGCCATGAAGTGCTTTGAGAAGCTAGTAAAGGGCTACATCTGCTCCTCCCTCCCCATCAACATGGACCCCCTGCAATTTGCATACCGCCCCAACAGGTCCACGGAGGACGCCATATCCCATGTGCTGCACACAGCAGCATCACACCTGGACAAGAGGCAGGGGAACTATGTGAGAATGCTATTCATCGACTACAGCTCGGCATTCAATACCATAGTCCCCTCCATACTCATAGCCAAGCTCAGGGACCTGGGCTTGGGCTATGACCTCTGCCAGTGGGTCTTGGACTTCCTGACTGGCAGACCCCAGGTGGTGAGAGCAGGCAACTGCACCTCCTCATCCATCACCCTCAACATAGGGGCCCCCCAGGGCTGTGTTCTGAGTCCCCTCCTCTACTCCCTGTACACACACGACTGTGTGGCTCAGCGGAGTAGCAATACAATCGTCAAATTTGCTGACGACACAGTGGTGGTGGGCCTGATCTCTGCCAACGACGAGAGGGCCTACCTGGAAGAGGTCAAGGTCCTGGCGGGATGGTGCCAGGAAAACAGCCTCTCCCTGAACGTCAGCAAAACAAAGGAGATGATTGTGGACTTCAGGAGGTCGGGGGTCAAGGACTACAGCCCCCTCAGCATCGACGGGGCACCGGTTGAGAGAGTCAACAGCTTCAAGTACCTCGGAGCCTACATATCCGAGGACTTGACATGGACCACACACATTAACAGTGTGGTGAAGAAGGCACGACAACGCCTCTACTTCCTCAGGCGCCTAAGGAAGTTCCAAGTCAGCCAGAAGATCCTTAAGAACTTCTACTCATGTACAATAGAGAGCATCTTGACCGGCAACATCACCTCCTGGTTTGGGAATAGCACTGCAAAAGACCGAAGCAGACTACAAAGAGTGACACGTTCAGCCGAACGCACAATTGGAGGGGGGCTCCCCACCCTCCAGAACATTTACTACAAGCGTTGCAAGGGCAAGGCTAAGAGAATCATTAAAGACTCCAGTCACCCGAACAACTGCCTCTTCGAACTGCTGCGGTCAGGCAAGCGATACAGGAGTCTCAAGGCGAGCACAGAAAGACTCAGAAGTAGCTTCTATCCCCAGGCCATCAGGCTGCTAAACGAACAATGAATGAACACTACACAACAACAACCACCAAACGCACATAGCACACACATCCACACGCACACACTCACTTTAAACAAACACACTGTAGCACCCACTCCACACACTTTATAGCACACACCCACTTTAAACAAACACACTGTAGCACCCACTCCCCACACTTTATATTTATGGATGAAGGATTGCACTACAACTCGTACACCTTACTGTAAATTGTACCTACAATTGTACCTCATCCCATTTCTGCTTTGCACTAGATAGTACTGTACATTAGTACACTGCATAGTATTGTGTATTGTATATTATATGGTAACTCAGAACATTGTACATATGTCTATACCGAACACTGTGACCTCATTTTCTTCTTCTAAATTCATGCTATATTATGTTATTATGTTATTTGATACTATCTTGTCTAGCACAGTCTCTGGAGCGTAACAGTAAGAAGCATTTTGTATGAAAGTATTCTGTACTTCTGTATGACAACTATTAAAGAACTTGAACTTGAACTTGAACTTACATTTAAAAGAGGTCGCCCAACACTGTTACATTTAAAAGTGGTCGCCCAACACTGTTACATTTAAAAGAGGTTGCCCAACACTTACATTTAAAAGAGGTCGCCCAACACTTACATTTAAAAGAGGTCGCCCAACACTGTTACATTTAAAAGAGGTCGCCCAACACTGTTACATTTAAAAGAGGTCGCCCAACACTGTTACATTTAAAAGAGGTCGCCCAACACTTACATTTAAAAGAGGGCGCCCAACACTGTTACATTTAAAAGAGGTCGCCCAACACTGTTACATTTAAAAGAGGTCGCCCAACACTGTTACATTTAAAAGAGGTCGCCCAACACTGTTACATTTAAAAGAGGTCGCCCAACACTGTTACATTTAAAAGTGGTCGCCCAACACTGTTACATTTAAAAGAGGGCGCCCAACACTGTTACATTTAAAAGAGGTCGCCCAACACTGTTACATTTAAAAGTGGTCGCCCAACACTGTTACATTTAAAAGAGGTTGCCCAACACTTACATTTAAAAGAGGTCGCCCAACACTTACATTTAAAAGAGGTGGCCCAACACTGTTACATTTAAAAGAGGGCGCCCAACACTGTTACATTTAAAAGAGGTCGCCCAACACTGTTACATATAAAAGAGGTCACCCAACACTTACATTTAAAAGAGGTCGCCCAACACTGTTACATTTAAAAGTGGTCGCCCAACACTGTTACATTTAAAAGAGGTCGCTCAACACTGTTACATTTAAAAGAGGTCGCCCAACACTGTTACATTTAAAAGAGGTCGCCCAACACTGTTACATTTAAAAGAGGTCGCCCAACATTGTTACATTTAAAAGAGGTCGCCCAACACTGTTACATTTAAAAGAGGTCACCCAAGACTGTTACATTTAAAAGAGGTCGCCCAACACTGTTACATTTAAAAGAGGTCGCCCAACACTGTTACATTTAAAAGAGGTCGCCCAACACTTACATTTAAAAGAGGGCGCCCAACACTGTTACATTTAAAAGAGGTCGCCCAACACTGTTACATTTAAAAGTGGTCGCCCAACACTGTTACATTTAAAAGAGGGCGCCCAACACTGTTACATTTAAAAGAGGTCACCCAACACTGTTACATTTAAAAGTGGTCGCCCAACACTGTTACATTTAAAAGAGGTTGCCCAACACTTACATTTAAAAGAGGTCGCCCAACACTTACATTTAAAAGAGGTGGCCCAACACTGTTACATTTAAAAGAGGGCGCCCAACACTGTTACATTTAAAATAGGTCGCCCAACACTGTTACATATAAAAGAGGTCACCCAACACTTACATTTAAAAGAGGTCGCCCAACACTGTTACATTTAAAAGTGGTCGCCCAACACTGTTACATTTAAAAGAGGTCGCTCAACACTGTTACATTTAAAAGAGGTCGCCCAACACTGTTACATTTAAAAGAGGTCGCCCAACACTGTTACATTTAAAAGAGGTCGCCCAACATTGTTACATTTAAAAGAGGTCGCCCAACACTGTTACATTTAAAAGAGGTCACCCAAGACTTACATTTAAAAGAGGTCGCCCAACACTTACATTTAAAAGAGGTCGCCCAACACTGTTACATTTAAAAGAGGTCGCCCAACACTGTTACATTTAAAAGAGGTCACCCAACACTTACATTTAAAAGAGGTCACCCAACACTTACATTTAAAAGAGGTCGCCCAACACTTACATTTAAAAGAGGTCGCCCAACACTGTTACATTTAAAAGAGGTTGCCCAACACTGTTACATTTAAAAGAGGTCGCCCAACACTGTTACATTTAAAAGAGGGCGCCCAACACTGTTACATTTAAAAGAGGTCGCCCAACACTTACATTTAAAAGTGGTCGCCCAACACTGTTACATTTAAAAGAGGTCACCCAACACTTACATTTAAAAGAGGTCACCCAACACTTACATTTAAAAGAGGTCGCCCAACACTTACATTTAAAAGAGGTCGCCCAACACTGTTACATTTAAAAGAGGTCGCCCAACACTGTTACATTTAAAAAAGGTCGCCCAACACTGTTACATTTAAAAGAGGTCGCCCAACACTGTTACATTTAAAAGAGGTCGCCCAACACTGTTACATTTAAAAGAGGTTGCCCAACACTTACATTTAAAAGAGGTCGCCCAACACTGTTACATTTAAAAGAGGTCGCCCAACACTGTTACATTTAAAAGAGGTAGCCCAACACTGTTACATTTAAAAGAGGTCGCCCAACACTGTTACATTTAAAAGAGGTAGCCCAACACTGTTACATTTAAAAGAGGTAGCCCAACACTTACATTTAAAAGAGGTCGCCCAACACTTACATTTAAAAGAGGTCGCCCAACACTGTTACATTTAAAAGAGGTCGCCCAACACTGTTACATTTAAAAGAGGTCTCCCAACACTGTTACATTTAAAAGAGGTCGCCAACACTGTTACATTTAAAAGAGGTCGCCCAACACTGTTACATTTAAAAGCGGTTGCCCAACACTGTTACATTTAAAACAGGTCGCCCAACACTGTTACATTTAAAAGAGGTCGCCCAACACTGTTACATTTAAAAGAGGTCGCCCAACACTGTTACATTTAAAAGAGGTCGCCCAACACTTACATTTAAAAGTGGTCGCCCAACACTGTTACATTTAAAAGAGGTCGCCCAACACTGTTACATTTAAAATAGGTCGCCCAACACTGTTACATTTAAAAGAGGTCGCCCAACACTGTTACATTTAAAAGAGGTCGCCCACACTGTTACATTTAAAAGAGGTCGCCCAACACTTACATTTAAAAGAGGTCACCCAACACTGTTACATTTAAAAGAGGTCGCCCAACACTTACATTTAAAAGAGGTCGCCCAACACTGTTACATTTAAAAGAGGTCGCCCAACACTTACATTTAAAAGAGGTCGCCCAACACTGTTACATTTAAAAGAGGTCGCCCAACACTTACATTTAAAAGAGGTCGCCCACACTGTTACATTTAAAAGAGGTCGCCCAACACTTACATTTAAAAGAGGTCGCCCAACACTGTTACATTTAAAAGAGGTTGCCCAACACTTACATTTAAAAGAGGTCGCCCAACACTATTACATTTAAAAGAGGTCGCCCAACACTGTTACATTTAAAAGAGGTCACCAACACTGTTACATTTAAAAGAGGTCGCCCAACACTGTTACATTTAAAAGAGGTCACCCAACACTGTTACATTTAAAAGAGGTCACCCAACACTTACATTTAAAAGAGGTCGCCCAACGCTGTTACATTTAAAAGAGGTTGCCCAACACTGTTACATTTAAAAGAGGTCGCCCAACACTTACATTTAAAAGAGGTCACCCAACACTGTTACATTTAAAAGAGGTCGCCCAACACTGTTACATTTAAAAGAGGTCGCCCAACACTGTTACATTTAAAAGAGGTCGCCCAACACTTACATTTAAAAGAGGTCACCCAACACTGTTACATTTAAAAGAGGTCGCCCAACACTGTTACATTTAAAAGAGGTCGCCCAACACTGTTACATTTAAAAGAGGTCACCCAACACTGTTACATTTAAAAGAGGTCGTCCAACACTGTTACATTTAAAAGAGGTCGCCCAACACTGTTACATTTAAAAGAGGTCGCCCAACACTTACATTTAAAAGTGGTCGCCCAACACTGTTACATTTAAAAGAGGTCGCCCAACACTGTTACATTTAAAATAGGTCGCCCAACACTGTTACATTTAAAAGAGGTCGCCCAACACTGTTACATTTAAAAGAGGTCGCCCACACTGTTACATTTAAAAGAGGTCGCCCAACACTTACATTTAAAAAAGGTCACCCAACACTGTTACATTTAAAAGAGGTCGCCCACACTGTTACATTTAAAAGAGGTCGCCCAACACTTACATTTAAAAGAGGTCGCCCAACACTGTTACATTTAAAAGAGGTTGCCCAACACTTACATTTAAAAGAGGTCGCCCAACACTATTACATTTAAAAGAGGTCGCCCAACACTGTTACATTTAAAAGAGGTCACCAACACTGTTACATTTAAAAGAGGTCGCCCAACACTGTTACATTTAAAAGAGGTCGCCCAACACTGTTACATTTAAAAGAGGTCGCCCAACACTGTTACATTTAAAAGAGGTCGCCCAACACTGTTACATTTAAAAGAGGTCGCCCAACACTGTTACATTTAAAAGAGGTCACCCAAGACTTACATTTAAAAGAGGTCGCCCAACACTTACATTTAAAAGAGGTCGCCCAACACTGTTACATTTAAAAGAGGTCGCCCAACACTGTTACATTTAAAAGAGGTCACCCAACACTTACATTTAAAAGAGGTCACCCAACACTTACATTTAAAAGAGGTCGCCCAACACTTACATTTAAAAGAGGTCGCCCAACACTGTTACATTTAAAAGAGGTCGCCCAACACTGTTACATTTAAAAAAGGTCGCCCAACACTGTTACATTTAAAAGAGGTCGCCCAACACTGTTACATTTAAAAGAGGTCGCCCAACACTGTTACATTTAAAAGAGGTTGCCCAACACTTACATTTAAAAGAGGTCGCCCAACACTGTTACATTTAAAAGAGGTCGCCCAACACTGTTACATTTAAAAGAGGTAGCCCAACACTGTTACATTTAAAAGAGGTCGCCCAACACTGTTACATTTAAAAGAGGTAGCCCAACACTGTTACATTTAAAAGAGGTAGCCCAACACTTACATTTAAAAGAGGTCGCCCAACACTTACATTTAAAAGAGGTCGCCCAACACTGTTACATTTAAAAGAGGTCGCCCAACACTGTTACATTTAAAAGAGGTCTCCCAACACTGTTACATTTAAAAGAGGTCGCCAACACTGTTACATTTAAAAGAGGTCGCCCAACACTGTTACATTTAAAAGCGGTTGCCCAACACTGTTACATTTAAAACAGGTCGCCCAACACTGTTACATTTAAAAGAGGTCGCCCAACACTGTTACATTTAAAAGAGGTCGCCCAACACTGTTACATTTAAAAGAGGTCGCCCAACACTTACATTTAAAAGTGGTCGCCCAACACTGTTACATTTAAAAGAGGTCGCCCAACACTGTTACATTTAAAATAGGTCGCCCAACACTGTTACATTTAAAAGAGGTCGCCCAACACTGTTACATTTAAAAGAGGTCGCCCACACTGTTACATTTAAAAGAGGTCGCCCAACACTTACATTTAAAAGAGGTCACCCAACACTGTTACATTTAAAAGAGGTCGCCCAACACTTACATTTAAAAGAGGTCGCCCAACACTGTTACATTTAAAAGAGGTCGCCCAACACTTACATTTAAAAGAGGTCGCCCAACACTGTTACATTTAAAAGAGGTCGCCCAACACTTACATTTAAAAGAGGTCGCCCACACTGTTACATTTAAAAGAGGTCGCCCAACACTTACATTTAAAAGAGGTCGCCCAACACTGTTACATTTAAAAGAGGTTGCTCAACACTTACATTTAAAAGAGGTCGCCCAACACTATTACATTTAAAAGAGGTCGCCCAACACTGTTACATTTAAAAGAGGTCACCAACACTGTTACATTTAAAAGAGGTCGCCCAACACTGTTACATTTAAAAGAGGTCACCCAACACTGTTACATTTAAAAGAGGTCACCCAACACTTACATTTAAAAGAGGTCGCCCAACGCTGTTACATTTAAAAGAGGTTGCCCAACACTGTTACATTTAAAAGAGGTCGCCCAACACTTACATTTAAAAGAGGTCACCCAACACTGTTACATTTAAAAGAGGTCGCCCAACACTGTTACATTTAAAAGAGGTCGCCCAACACTGTTACATTTAAAAGAGGTCGCCCAACACTTACATTTAAAAGAGGTCACCCAACACTGTTACATTTAAAAGAGGTCGCCCAACACTGTTACATTTAAAAGAGGTCGCCCAACACTGTTACATTTAAAAGAGGTCGCCCAACACTGTTACATTTAAAAGAGGTCACCCAACACTGTTACATTTAAAAGAGGTCGCCCAACACTTACATTTAAAAGTGGTCGCCCAACACTGTTACATTTAAAAGAGGTCGCCCAACACTGTTACATTTAAAATAGGTCGCCCAACACTGTTACATTTAAAAGAGGTCGCCCAACACTGTTACATTTAAAAGAGGTCGCCCACACTGTTACATTTAAAAGAGGTCGCCCAACACTTACATTTAAAAGAGGTCACCCAACACTGTTACATTTAAAAGAGGTCGCCCAACACTTACATTTAAAAGAGGTCGCCCAACACTGTTACATTTAAAAGAGGTCGCCCAACACTTACATTTAAAAGAGGTCGCCCAACACTGTTACATTTAAAAGAGGTCGCCCAACACTGTTACATTTAAAAGAGGTCGCCCACACTGTTACATTTAAAAGAGGTCGCCCAACACTGTTACATTTAAAAGAGGTCGCCCAACACTGTTACATTTAAAAGAGGTCGCCAACACTGTTACATTTAAAAGAGGTCGCCCAACACTGTTACATTTAAAAGAGGTCGCCCACACTGTTACATTTAAAAGAGGTCGCCCAACACTGTTACATTTAAAAGAGGTCGCCCAACACTGTTACATTTAAAAGAGGTCGCCCAACACTGTTACATTTAAAAGAGGTCGCCCAACACTGTTACATTTAAAAGAGGTCGCCCAACACTTACATTTAAAAGAGGTCGCCCAACACTGTTACATTTAAAAGAGGGCGCCGAACACTGTTACATTTAAAATAGGTCGCCCAACACTGTTACATTTAAAAGAGGTCGCCCAACACTTACATTTAAAAGAGGTTGCCCAACACTGTTACATTTAAAAGAGGTCGCCCAACACTGTTACATTTAAAAGAGGGCGCCCAACACTGTTACATTTAAAAGAGGTCGCCCAACACTGTTACATTTAAAAGAGGTCGCCCAACACTGTTACATTTAAAAGAGGTCGCCCAACACTGTTACATTTAAAAGAGGTCACCCAACACTGTTACATTTAAAAGAGGGCGCCCAACACTTACATTTAAAAGAGGTCGCCCAACACTGTTACATTTAAAAGAGGTCGCCCAACACTGTTACATTTAAAAGAGGTCGCCCAACACTGTTACATTTAAAAGAGGTCGCCCAACACTGTTACATTTAAAAGAGGTCACCCAACACTGTTACATTTAAAAGAGGTCGCCCAACACTGTTACATTTAAAAGAGGTCGCCCAACACTTACATTTAAAAGTGGTCGCCCAACACTGTTACATTTAAAAGAGGTCGCCCAACACTGTTACATTTAAAAGAGGTCGCCCAACACTGTTACATTTAAAAGAGGTCGCCCAACACTTACTGTCCTTAGAACAGGCTGTCATCCCCACCTGCCTGAAGAAGTCCACTATTATCCCTGTACCCAAAAAATCCAAGCCTGCTTGCCTCAACGACTACCGCCCTGTAGCTCTCACCTCCATAGCCATGAAGTGCTTTGAGAAGCTAGTAAAGGGCTACATCTGCTCCTCCCTCCCCATCAACATGGACCCCCTGCAATTTGCATACCGCCCCAACAGGTCCACGGAGGACGCCATATCCCATGTGCTGCACACAGCAGCATCACACCTGGACAAGAGGCAGGGGAACTATGTGAGAATGCTATTCATCGACTACAGCTCGGCATTCAATACCATAGTCCCCTCCATACTCATAGCCAAGCTCAGGGACCTGGGCTTGGGCTATGACCTCTGCCAGTGGGTCTTGGACTTCCTGACTGGCAGACCCCAGGTGGTGAGAGCAGGCAACTGCACCTCCTCATCCATCACCCTCAACATAGGGGCCCCCCAGGGCTGTGTTCTGAGTCCCCTCCTCTACTCCCTGTACACACACGACTGTGTGGCTCAGCGGAGTAGCAATACAATCGTCAAATTTGCTGACGACACAGTGGTGGTGGGCCTGATCTCTGCCAACGACGAGAGGGCCTACCTGGAAGAGGTCAAGGTCCTGGCGGGATGGTGCCAGGAAAACAGCCTCTCCCTGAACGTCAGCAAAACAAAGGAGATGATTGTGGACTTCAGGAGGTCGGGGGTCAAGGACTACAGCCCCCTCAGCATCGACGGGGCACCGGTTGAGAGAGTCAACAGCTTCAAGTACCTCGGAGCCTACATATCCGAGGACTTGACATGGACCACACACATTAACAGTGTGGTGAAGAAGGCACGACAACGCCTCTACTTCCTCAGGCGCCTAAGGAAGTTCCAAGTCAGCCAGAAGATCCTTAAGAACTTCTACTCATGTACAATAGAGAGCATCTTGACCGGCAACATCACCTCCTGGTTTGGGAATAGCACTGCAAAAGACCGAAGCAGACTACAAAGAGTGACACGTTCAGCCGAACGCACAATTGGAGGGGGGCTCCCCACCCTCCAGAACATTTACTACAAGCGTTGCAAGGGCAAGGCTAAGAGAATCATTAAAGACTCCAGTCACCCGAACAACTGCCTCTTCGAACTGCTGCGGTCAGGCAAGCGATACAGGAGTCTCAAGGCGAGCACAGAAAGACTCAGAAGTAGCTTCTATCCCCAGGCCATCAGGCTGCTAAACGAACAATGAATGAACACTACACAACAACAACCACCAAACGCACATAGCACACACATCCACACGCACACACTCACTTTAAACAAACACACTGTAGCACCCACTCCACACACTTTATAGCACACACCCACTTTAAACAAACACACTGTAGCACCCACTCCCCACACTTTATATTTATGGATGAAGGATTGCACTACAACTCGTACACCTTACTGTAAATTGTACCTACAATTGTACCTCATCCCATTTCTGCTTTGCACTAGATAGTACTGTACATTAGTACACTGCATAGTATTGTGTATTGTATATTATATGGTAACTCAGAACATTGTACATATGTCTATACCGAACACTGTGACCTCATTTTCTTCTTCTAAATTCATGCTATATTATGTTATTATGTTATTTGATACTATCTTGTCTAGCACAGTCTCTGGAGCGTAACAGTAAGAAGCATTTTGTATGAAAGTATTCTGTACTTCTGTATGACAACTATTAAAGAACTTGAACTTGAACTTGAACTTACATTTAAAAGAGGTCGCCCAACACTGTTACATTTAAAAGTGGTCGCCCAACACTGTTACATTTAAAAGAGGTTGCCCAACACTTACATTTAAAAGAGGTCGCCCAACACTTACATTTAAAAGAGGTCACCCAACACTGTTACATTTAAAAGAGGTCGCCCAACACTGTTACATTTAAAAGAGGTCGCCCAACACTGTTACATTTAAAAGAGGTCGCCCAACACTTACATTTAAAAGAGGGCGCCCAACACTGTTACATTTAAAAGTGGTCGCCCAACACTGTTACATTTAAAAGAGGTCGCCCAACACTGTTACATTTAAAAGAGGTCGCCCAACACTGTTACATTTAAAAGAGGTCGCCCAACACTGTTACATTTAAAAGTGGTCGCCCAACACTGTTACATTTAAAAGAGGGCGCCCAACACTGTTACATTTAAAAGAGGTCGCCCAACACTGTTACATTTAAAAGTGGTCGCCCAACACTGTTACATTTAAAAGAGGTTGCCCAACACTTACATTTAAAAGAGGTCGCCCAACACTTACATTTAAAAGAGGTGGCCCAACACTGTTACATTTAAAAGAGGGCGCCCAACACTGTTACATTTAAAAGAGGTCGCCCAACACTGTTACATATAAAAGAGGTCACCCAACACTTACATTTAAAAGAGGTCGCCCAACACTGTTACATTTAAAAGTGGTCGCCCAACACTGTTACATTTAAAAGAGGTCGCTCAACACTGTTACATTTAAAAGAGGTCGCCCAACACTGTTACATTTAAAAGAGGTCGCCCAACACTGTTACATTTAAAAGAGGTCGCCCAACATTGTTACATTTAAAAGAGGTCGCCCAACACTGTTACATTTAAAAGAGGTCACCCAAGACTGTTACATTTAAAAGAGGTCGCCCAACACTGTTACATTTAAAAGAGGTCGCCCAACACTGTTACATTTAAAAGAGGTCGCCCAACACTTACATTTAAAAGAGGGCGCCCAACACTGTTACATTTAAAAGAGGTCGCCCAACACTGTTACATTTAAAAGTGGTCGCCCAACACTGTTACATTTAAAAGAGGGCGCCCAACACTGTTACATTTAAAAGAGGTCACCCAACACTGTTACATTTAAAAGTGGTCGCCCAACACTGTTACATTTAAAAGAGGTTGCCCAACACTTACATTTAAAAGAGGTCGCCCAACACTTACATTTAAAAGAGGTGGCCCAACACTGTTACATTTAAAAGAGGGCGCCCAACACTGTTACATTTAAAATAGGTCGCCCAACACTGTTACATATAAAAGAGGTCACCCAACACTTACATTTAAAAGAGGTCGCCCAACACTGTTACATTTAAAAGTGGTCGCCCAACACTGTTACATTTAAAAGAGGTCGCTCAACACTGTTACATTTAAAAGAGGTCGCCCAACACTGTTACATTTAAAAGAGGTCGCCCAACACTGTTACATTTAAAAGAGGTCGCCCAACATTGTTACATTTAAAAGAGGTCGCCCAACACTGTTACATTTAAAAGAGGTCACCCAAGACTTACATTTAAAAGAGGTCGCCCAACACTTACATTTAAAAGAGGTCGCCCAACACTGTTACATTTAAAAGAGGTCGCCCAACACTGTTACATTTAAAAGAGGTCACCCAACACTTACATTTAAAAGAGGTCACCCAACACTTACATTTAAAAGAGGTCGCCCAACACTTACATTTAAAAGAGGTCGCCCAACACTGTTACATTTAAAAGAGGTTGCCCAACACTGTTACATTTAAAAGAGGTCGCCCAACACTGTTACATTTAAAAGAGGGCGCCCAACACTGTTACATTTAAAAGAGGTCGCCCAACACTGTTACATTTAAAAGAGGTCGCCCAACACTGTTACATTTAAAAGAGGTCGCCCAACACTGTTACATTTAAAAGAGGTCACCCAACACTGTTACATTTAAAAGAGGGTGCCCAACACTTACATTTAAAAGAGGTCGCCCAACACTGTTACATTTAAAAGAGGTCGCCCAACACTGTTACATTTAAAAGAGGTCGCCCAACACTGTTACATTTAAAAGAGGTCGCCCAACACTTACATTTAAAAAAGGTCGCCCAACACTGTTACATTTAAAAGAGGTCACCCAACACTGTTACATTTAAAAGAGGGCGCCCAACACTGTTACATTTAAAAGAGGTCACCCAACACTGTTACATTTAAAAGAGGTCGCCCAACACTGTTACATTTAAAATAGGTCGCCCAACACTGTTACATTTAAAAGTGGTCGCCCAACACTGTTACATTTAAAAGAGGGCGCCCAACACTGTTACATTTAAAAGAGGTTGCCCAACACCGTTACATTTAAAAGAGGTCGCCCAACACTTACATTTAAAAGAGGTCGCCCAACACTGTTACATTTAAAAGTGGTCGCCCAACACTGTTACATTTAAAAGAGGTTGCCCAACACTTACATTTAAAAGAGGTCGCCCAACACTTACATTTAAAAGAGGTCGCCCAACACTGTTACATTTAAAAGAGGTCGCCCAACACTGTTACATTTAAAAGAGGTCGCCCAACACTGTTACATTTAAAAGAGGTCGCCCAACACTTACATTTAAAAGAGGGCGCCCAACACTGTTACATTTAAAAGAGGTCGCCCAACACTGTTACATTTAAAAGAGGTCGCCCAACACTGTTACATTTAAAAGAGGTCGCCCAACACTTACATTTAAAAGAGGTCGCCCAACACTGTTACATTTAAAAGTGGTCGCCCAACACTGTTACATTTAAAAGAGGGCGCCCAACACTGTTACATTTAAAAGAGGTCGCCCAACACTGTTACATTTAAAAGTGGTCGCCCAACACTGTTACATTTAAAAGAGGTTGCCCAACACTTACATTTAAAAGAGGTCGCCCAACACTTACATTTAAAAGAGGTGGCCCAACACTGTTACATTTAAAAGAGGGCGCCCAACACTGTTACATTTAAAAGAGGTCGCCCAACACTGTTACATATAAAAGAGGTCGCCCAACACTTACATTTAAAAGAGGTCGCCCAACACTGTTACATTTAAAAGTGGTCGCCCAACACTGTTACATTTAAAAGAGGTCGCTCAACACTGTTACATTTAAAAGAGGTCGCCCAACACTGTTACATTTAAAAGAGGTCGCCCAACATTGTTACATTTAAAAGAGGTCGCCCAACACTGTTACATTTAAAAGAGGTCGCCCAACACTGTTACATTTAAAAGAGGTCACCCAACACTTACATTTAAAATAGGTCACCCAACACTTACATTTAAAAGAGGTCGCCCAACACTTACATTTAAAAGAGGTCGCCCAACACTGTTACATTTAAAAGAGGTCGCCCAACACTGTTACATTTAAAAAAGGTCGCCCAACACTGTTACATTTAAAAGAGGTCGCCCAACACTGTTACATTTAAAAGAGGTCGCCCAACACTGTTACATTTAAAAGAGGTTGCCCAACACTGTTACATTTAAAAGAGGTCGCCCAACACTGTTACATTTAAAAGAGGTAGCCCAACACTGTTACATTTAAAAGAGGTCGCCCAACACTGTTACATTTAAAAGAGGTAGCCCAACACTGTTACATTTAAAAGAGGTAGCCCAACACTTACATTTAAAAGAGGTAGCCCAACACTTACATTTAAAAGAGGTCGCCCAACACTGTTACATTTAAAAGAGGTCGCCCAACACTGTTACATTTAAAAGAGGTCTCCCAACACTGTTACATTTAAAAGAGGTCGCCAACACTGTTACATTTAAAAGAGGTCGCCCAACACTGTTACATTTAAAAGCGGTTGCCCAACACTGTTACATTTAAAAGAGGTCGCCCAACACTGTTACATTTAAAAGAGGTCGCCAAACACTGTTACATTTAAAAGAGGTCACCCAACACTGTTACATTTAAAAGAGGTCGCCCAACACTTACATTTAAAAGTGGTCGCCCAACACTGTTACATTTAAAAGAGGTCGCCCAACACTGTTACATTTAAAATAGGTCGCCCAACACTGTTACATTTAAAAGAGGTCGCCCAACACTGTTACATTTAAAAGAGGTCGCCCACACTGTTACATTTAAAAGAGGTCGCCCAACACTTACATTTAAAAGAGGTCGCCCAACACTGTTACATTTAAAAGAGGTTGCCCAACACTTACATTTAAAAGAGGTCGCCCAACACTGTTACATTTAAAAGAGGTTGCCCAACACTGTTACATTTAAAAGAGGTCGCCCAACACTTACATTTAAAAGAGGTCACCCAACACTGTTACATTTAAAAGAGGTCGCCCAACACTGTTACATTTAAAAGAGGTCGCCCAACACTGTTACATTTAAAAGAGGTTGCCCAACACTTACATTTAAAAGAGGTCACCCAACACTGTTACATTTAAAAGAGGTCGCCCAACACTGTTACATTTAAAAGAGGTCGCCCAACACTGTTACATTTAAAAGAGGTCACCCAACACTGTTACATTTAAAAGAGGTCGCCCAACACGGTTACATTTAAAAGAGGTCGCCCAACACTGTTACATTTAAAAGAGGTCGCCCAACACTGTTACATTTAAAAGAGGTCGCCCAACACTGTTACATTTAAAAGAGGTCGCCCAACACTGTTACATTTAAAAGAGGTCGCCCAACACTGTTACATTTAAAAGAGGTCGCCCAACACTGTTACATTTAAAATAGGTCGCCCAACACTGTTACATTTAAAAGAGGTCGCCCAACACTGTTACATTTAAAAGAGGTCGCCCAACACTGTTACATTTAAAAGAGGTCGCCCAACACTTACATTTAAAAGAGGTCGCCCAACACTGTTACATTTAAAAGAGGTCGCCCAACACTGTTACATTTAAAAGAGGTCGCCCAACACTGTTACATTTAAAAGAGGTCGCCCAACACTGTTACATTTAAAAGAGGTCGCCCAACACTTAGATTTAAAAGAGGTCGCAAAGGGAACCAAATCTAAGTAAGCCTGAAGCTTGTTTCTTTGTGTGTGCAGACCCTCCAGAGAATCCATGTCGACCATCTGACTTCAATATAAATGGAAAATGGTGCATTTATAAAGCGATTTATTTTCCCCTCACATTTTACCCGTTCACTCACACATTCACACACTGAGGGCGGAGGCGACCATGCAAGGAGCCAACCTGCTCATCGGGAGCAATTAGGGGTTAAGTGTCTTGCTCATGGACACTTCGACACGCTGCCCGGGAGGAGCGGGAATTGAACCGGGAACCTCCGGATTACCAGACGACTGCTCTACCTCCCGAGCCACTGTCACCCCTGTATGAGATTAAATCTTTAATACTATCCATCAAGAACATTCAATGATATTAAGTTAAAGAAAGCGATGGCATTATTCCTGCACGTTACCCGTTTCAAGGTTTATTTTTCAATATCCTTTTTTCCAGAGCAGTGAACTCCATGTTTGCTGGCTCCTCTGCAGTAACATCAACACAACTAGTACAGAAGCTACGTCCGTTATATACGAAGCAAATAGCTGAACACCAATAATGGTCACACTTTGATTTAGGGGAATATCATTTCTAAAGATAATAATAATAACAATAACTTGGTTTTGTATAGCGCCTTTCGTAAAACCCAAGGTCGCTTTACATAGGGCGAGAAACAGGAATAACAAAAGTAGACGGACACACAACATTCAATGAGGTAGTTAGGGGTTAAAGGCCAAGTTGAAGGTGAGTTTTGAGCAGTTTTTTGAATGAGTCCAGAGTTGGGGCGGTGCGGAGTTATGCGGGGAGCGAGTTCCAGAGGGTGGGAGCTGCCACACTGAAAGCTCTGTCCCCGAAGGTCCGCAGTCTGGTTCGGGGGATGGAGAGCTGCCCAGTGTCCGTGGATCGCAGGGAGTGTAGTGGGTGGAGGAGGTCAGTGAGGTACTGAGGTGCCAGAGCATGGAGGGACTTGCTGACTGTCCTCCGCGCAGATGACGGTCTCTCCTCGCAGCAGCAGCTGATCCATCACACACTGAAAGCAGAGGTCATCAGAGAGATGATCACAAGTAAGTGAGTGAGTGTGTGTGTGTGTGTGTGTGTGTGTGTGTGTGTGTGTGTGTGTGTGTGTGTGTGTGTGTGTGTGTGTGTGTGTGTGTGTGTGTGTGTGTGTGTGTGTGTGTGTGTGTGTGAACCGACTCATTGCCAGACGTGAGCGATTCGACTCACGCTCACGGCCAGTGTGCGAACCATAGCATGGTCTTTGGGTGAGCCAAATAATATTTTTTTCAGTAACTACAGAACACATAATACTAGACAACTCACTTGTTGAGGTCCGGCCGTCTGGACGGTCTGGGCTTCCACAGCACATTCCATGATAAAAAAAAAGTATCTATTTAGTTAGATAGATGATAGATCATCATCCAACACTGTCTACAGTATCCTATCCTGTGTTCTGATACGACCGCAGGCGGCGGCACGGTCACCGGGCGTTGTCAATAATAGTCCCCACCGGAGCAGCACCAGCAGCTGGTGTAATTGTAACGGCGTCACCTGTAGATGATCCCGCCTCCTGCTGCTCTGTCAGCTTCACTGTCTTCGTGAAACCAAAATTGGTTAGGCTTACTTGTTTTCGTTTAGACAGTATGCATTCCTGAGTGACCTTATTTACTGGCTGTCAAAACGATCACTGTGTCAACAAGTCACAGCCACAGGTTACAAAGTGGGTCAAGTTTGATTTGTGCCGGGCGTGCGTGCAGGCTGCAGCGCCGCCGCGCTCCGAATGGTAATTGCAAGAATAGCATGCATGTTGCCATATTACGTGTGAATTAGTGCGCAAATCATTAATCATACATCCAAAATAGCATACGTTTATTATTATACACGATGATGATACAGAAAATTACAGAAAAATTAGAAATGCATGGCAAAAGTAGCATTTATTTTCAGTAATTTAGAGACCCCCCAAAAAATCACAAATCATGTTTTCAGGGGAGCTGATGTCTGATCTAGGGGAGCTATAGCGGACCCAGCTCCCCCCGTGGATCGCACCCTGCTCACGGCAATGAATCGGCTCTTATGAACGAGTCGCTCATGACCGACCCATCACTAGCGTCTGACTATTTTGCGCGTGCAGCATTGGAGGTTATGCCAGCCAAGATGAAGAGGACATCGTTCGGCAGATGGACTGAAGATGAAAGTTGTTGCATGTTAGACAGTTCAGTCAGGCTAGCCATCCCGGCTAAAGACAGGGACAGTTAGTTAGCTTTAGCTACGTTATAATATTGAGTGCTAACGTGTGGTTCAGTCGGGATATAGCCATGATGATGTCGGCTAGTAGCTAGCTTAGCTAAAGGCTAACTAGCGTTAGCTAACCTAGAGACAGCGCGTGCAGCATTGTTATGCCAAGATGAAGAGGATGGTCGTTCGGCAGATGAACTTCGTCAACTCCACGCGGTTGTCTCCATCCTCTTGGACGTTTGGTGAGTTTTTAATGCACTCTATTCTATTCCCGCCGTGGATATCTCTCTCTCTCTCTCTCTCTCTGGAGCCAAACGGGCCGACTAGCTGTTGTAGTACTAGTAGCTAACGGTGTGTGGCCTGGTGTCAGTCAGTGGGACGTGTATTGCCTTCTTTTTCCCTTCTCTCTTCGTATGAGAAGAGGAAAACACAGCGGCTGTCTGAAGTGTTGGCCTGTATTGCTTTTCTCACGTTGTACAGTTTTTCAGTGGTAGCCGCATAGCTTGCTTCTGCGTTAGCTAATGGTTAGCGATAGCCGGGTTGAGCTAACTGTTAGCCAGTTAGCTGTTTAGCTACGACGTTAGCTGCTCGTTTTCGCTCGGCTGGGAACGTTAGTTTGATGCTATCAGTTAGCCTAGAGTCAGCTGTTAGCTTGTGCTACGACCATTGACATTAGCCGTGAGAATAGCAGGGGGCCCTGGCACTCTGACTACGACATCATCTTTGACAGAAGATGTAGTCGGGCCTGCACCATGACAAGGCTCCGGCCATAGCTTCTTTTTGTCCCGCCAGCGAGAGGCCTTTCGTCAACGTGGAGACCTGTGTTGCGGCCTTTCGCCCTGCGTTCCTTGGTGCAGGTAAGATGTCCATTGGACATTACCCCACTCTTCCTTCCTTCCCCTCCCGAATGTTTTGTTAATAACGATGTTTTTTTCCAAGCAAAACATATGTTACTTCACAACATTTGGAGATACGACATGTGCTGTGTGTGAATTGTCTTGGTCGTTTGTGTAGCTTGGGTAGCGTTGGCCAAAGCTGTGTGTGGCCTGGTGTCAGTACCTGGCTACTCTATTTGCAGTTAGCCTATTTAGCTGATGTCGGCCATTGGCTCCTTGCTACTTTGTTTTCTCTGGTATAGACCCTCTTCTCTTTGGATTTAAGTGTCGATCTTTGTCCTTTTGGATCTATGTATATTCATGTTGCCTTTGTGAAATTATCTTTTCCTTCTGTTTTGTTCTTCCATTAAAAGTTGAATATCCTTTAGGGCTCATCTTTGCTTATCTCTCTCTCATACATGCTCTCCTCTCTCTCTAACACACACAACACACATACATGCTCTCTCTCTCTCTAACACACAAACACACATGCTCTCTCTCTTTCTAACACACACAGTCTGCCTATGGCGGCCTTTCTCGATGGCTAGGCTGTGCTCGCTGAGTCTGTACCTAGTCAAGGATCTTCAGTCACAGTGCTCAGGTATTCTGCCACTGTGTACTCTCTGTTTAGGGCCAAATAGCATTTCAATTTCTTTCCAATGTGTCTCTCTCTCTCTCTCTCTCTCTCTCTCTCTCTCTCTCTCTCTCTCTCTCTCTCTCTCTCTCCTCTCTCTCTCTCTCTCTCTCTGTACACTGTATATTGACGAACGGGAGCTCTCTCTCGCTCTCTCTCTTGCTATATGTTGACTGTATCATGCCCAGCCTCGGGCAGCGCTATTATTTAAGAATATGTTGGCTGTATAAAAAAAAAAAAAAAAATCTTTTATTTAATTTTTTTTTACCTTTTG